>NC_054375.1:30379693-30534693 GCF_017654675.1 Xenopus laevis | reverse complement strand
GCCTACCCCTAGTTCCAGCCCTGCAGTTGAGTTTTTCTTCTAAATTTTGTTTACCAAACTTTTTAGTGACCTACAAAATGCAGTTTTAAACCTTAAGTGAGAAGAAATTACTGTAATTAGCGTTCTGCTGCCACCATCTCCCTCTCCATAGTATAATATGCCTGGAAAATAATGTGTAAACCTAATAGCAATCAATGTGATTTGCAGCAAAGCCTGAGGCTGGGAGCTGCTTCATTATAAGTATAGTGATAATTGACTGTCAGTCATGCAGTGTCAACATTTCACTAATAATAAATATAAGATGGAATATGAATAAGTTTAGCATACTCCATTATTTAACTAATAAACCTGTCACAGAAGCATCAGCCACTATTCATGTCAGATAAGGGGGGCACTGATGGTATTCTTTATTATTATTATTATTATTATTATTATTATTATTATTAATAATAATAATAATAATAATAATAATAATAATAATAGTATAAGGTGGGTAAAATATATAATTTATACTTTGTAGTCTGTGAAACTACTTACGATACCCACATTTCTTACATCATTTTGATAGATACAAGTTTCTACAGTAAACTTCTCAACCGCTTTTTCTACCAGCAGCTACAGTATATCATGTTAGAGAATGCCACTTTACACACAACAAAGCAGGAAATATTCCACTTTTATGTTACCTTTAAAAATATGCTCCTTGTCATTGTGCTCCTAATTATTGTCTAGAAAATTCAAAGCCCTAAGTAAACTCCGCAACATAAACCATACACCAACAGCTTTGGTTCAAGTGGCAGTTTGAGGTCCAGCAAGTTGCAGATATTTATATTCAAGAAGAGCATGAATCCATAGTGCTCGCTCAGTACCCAAGGACAGTGCAGTTTTCTGCTAACGTGAGCTCCATCCCAGGGTATCAGGTAAAAGATTATAAACACTGAGGGTGCCTAACATTTGTCACCCCCTCCCAGTAGTGATGGGCGAATAAATTCACCAGACACAAATTTGCAGTGAATTTCCGTGTTTCACCGCATGCAAATTAATTTGCAAAACCGCAGTGACAATCCGACGGCAAAAAATCAGCCGCATCAGAATTGGCACGCACATAGAAATTTGACACACAACAAAATTATAGGTTTTACTCTGAAATTGCTGAGGTTACTGAGTCAAAAAAGGGCCAATTTTTATATTTTGCCTACATCACTGGTTGTGTTATATTATCCCATGTGACAGCAAGCTATGCTTTTTATAAGGGTTTTTATAAGGACAGTGATCCCCAAACAGTGGCTCGTGAGTAACATGTTGCTTGACAACCCTTTGGATGTTGCTCGAAGTGGCTTCAAAGCAGATGCTTCTTTTTGAATTTCTGACTTGAGGCAAGTTTTAGTTGTATAAAAACCAGGTGCACTGCCAAACAGAGCCTCCTATAGGCTGACAATCCACATAGGGCCTACTAAATGGCCAACTATAGCCCTTATTTGGCATCTCCAGGGACTTTTTTGATGCTTATGTTGCTCCACAACTCTTTTAACATTTGAATGTGGCTCAAGGGTAAAAAAAAAAAAAAAAGGTTGGGGACCCCTGCCTCAGGACTAGTGATGGGTGAATAAATTCATGAAACTGCGGCAAATAAATTGCTGGAGAAAAATCAGCTGTGATAAAAAAAATTGACGTGCGTCAAAATTGTCGCGCAACAAAATAATTTTCAGATGCCCATTGACTTTAATGGATTTGGACAAAATAGTAGCACATATAAAAATTGTTGCTCGCGTCAAAATTGATGCACTTCAGAATTTTTTAGACACCCATTGACTTCAATGAGTTTTGCTAATTTTTCACCATTTTGCTAATTTTTTCACTGTTTCGCAAATTTTTCTGTGAAGCGGGACAGATTAGTCCATCACTACTCAGGACCACTTAACTTTTTTTTTTATTCTATGCTTCAGTCAGTGGCCAGGGGTAGGGAAATGGGGATAAGATGGTCACAAATGGAATTTTTAGAAGAGGTCCTGAGGATATCTATTTAGTTTGTTATTCAACCAATATATACAGGTAGTGTTTGAAGTAGTATGCCATAGGGAACCCAAAATTGATTTGATTTGAATTGGTTGGTATAGAAAGAACCTTGAAACTTGTTAAAGGCTGTTTATATCAGGGTTCCCCGACCTTTTTAAACCCACAAGTAAGATGTCAGATGTAAAAGAGTTGAGGAGAAACACAAGCATGAAAAATGTTCATGCAAAAACATGGGCTGTGATTGGCCATTTGGTAGTCTCTATGTGGACTGCCAGCCTATAGGAGATTCTGTTTGGCAGTACCGCTGGTTTTTATGCAACAAAAACTTGCCTCCAAGCCTGGAATTTAAAAATAAGCACTTGCTTTGAGGCCACTGAGAGCAGCATTCAAGGAGTTGGTGAGGAACAGGTTGCTCACAAGCCACTGGTTTAGATGATTAAATTACATTAAGATTTGACAATAAATTAAGATTTGATGCATTGGTTGTAGTTCCACTCACTACAATGAAGATATTTACTATGACCTTAAAGGACAAGGAAAGTCAAAACATAAGCATGAACTTACTGCACCACAAAGCCTAATCAAACAAATGATTTATGCTTTCAAAGTTGGCCACAAGGGGCTGTCATCTTGTAACTTTGTTATACATCTCTGCCTGACCCTGACCTTGCACATGCTCAGTGTGGTCTGGGCTGCTTAGGGATCGTCATAAACAAAGCTGCTTGAGTTCTGCATGGCTGGTAAGTAAGGCGGGGGCTCCCCCTGCTGTTCATAAGTATGATTGTTTCCCTGCTCAGCAGTTAGGGACCATCTGACAATTCCTATCCACAGCAGTAAATGAAGGGAGAATTTCACTGCATACAGTCAGGTTTCTTATAAAAACTGTACACATTTTTTAATTAAAGTATATTGGAGAAAGGTTTATTTTTCATTAAAGAATGTAAAAATTGGATTTTATTGTTTTGCCTTTCCTTGTCCTTTAAAGCAAAACGTATCTGTGTGTTGGCAATTCTGGTGTGTTTGTTCATTAAATATACTTGCTTTGGGCAGAAGGCTTTCTGCAAATTAATTAAGTCAAGATTAATCCTTTCCATTAAGATAATCTTTTCAGCAATATCAGGGCATGCTTGATTCTTTAGACTGGACTAGCAATTGACGCTACTCTGTTCCTATTAGAGCCTGCTTCCGTCTCATTTTAAATGACAATGTAAAAAATAAATAAATAATTAATAGATTAGTGTCTGGTTTTAATTGATTCCAGTTGTGTTCAGAAAGTCCATTAAAACCCTCCCAATATATATGTACATCTTCTAGTTACGTGACAATTAGAAAAACACTTATTTTCTCTGTGATATATTTTCCATGAGATTCAGGACAGTAAATGATTTCAGAAAAATCTCAACATTGAATTAAAAATGAGGGAAGGCAGCAAAAGCATTTTTGCCCAATTGCAATTGTTTTCATCATAATATATATATATATATATATATATATATATATATATATATATATATATATATATGTATATATATATATATATATATATATATATATATATATATATATATATATCCATCCACAAAGAAGGCCGAAACGTTAGTCCTTTAGTTAATAAAACATTTTTATTTTATTTAAACCTTAGACCAGGGGCCCACTCTTAGTACTAATAATAATAATATTCATATCCTCAATCAACCTCTATTCTTCTTTACATACTATAATCTAACATTCCATCTATTTAGGCCAAATGTTTAGCAGCATAAGGGCCCACTGACACCTAGGCCCACCGGGAGTTTTCCTGGTATCCCGGTAGGCCAGTCCGACACTGGAAATGTGAACCCATTGTTTTAAGTTCCACCCAGCTATGGTCTCTGCTTTGCCTTTAACAGTACCAATGCTTAGCAGTGTTTATCAACCTGTTTCATTATACATTGTGCATTCAAATGGTCCTTTCCCTTCAAGAACATCATCTTTTCAATATTTATGCTGTACTTTTTATAACCTCTGGGGAACTACTCCCTCTCCTCTATGGGAAAACACATTCACTGGGGCATAGGAAGGAAAACCTTTACCCTTTTATATAGTGACATCTACTGGCCAGTCACTCAACTGTCAGCAGAATATTTTCACATATGACAAAGGAAACAGCTTCCCTTGGGTAACCGAGGACCCAATCAAGATGTCTAAATTATGCCCATGGGAATAAAGAACCTAAAGGTTAGCAAAACCTCTATGCTCCTACATATTTAATGTTTACATAATTTTCTAGTAGACCTTTGAAGATCCAAATTATGGAAAGATCAGTTATCCAAAAAAACCCAGGGCCAGAGCATTTCAGATTACAGGTCCTATACCTGTATTGCTTTGTTTGCCCCTGGTCCAATATTAAAGTCATCTTCTTGGCCTGTGGCTTAAATAGAAGTTATTGTAGCCCCAACATATTCTTTTTAGGGCTCCCCAAACATTCAGGATGGCAGAGTTTGCCATTCCCAATGGCAAGTATGGGGGGGAAGGGCAATGACTGGATAAAGTATTTAAATCCCTGAGAAGAAATAAATAACATCATGGGACTGTGCAATAATTAAAAATAAGGTCATCCCTCACTTAATTCAATTAATAAATAAACGCTTTCTGATAACGATTTAACTAGCACCCTGCTCATACTGTATATAAGAATAATATATTTGAATAGGAAAACATATGATCAAGAATCTTGAAGTATGCCGGAGAATTTTAGGCAATTCAGAGAAGCTAATTTTAGGTATTCTTAGCAATTCTTTGTTTTTTTTTTTTTTCGACTAGCAATGACAGTCTCATTTTCTTTCTTTCTTTCTTGACCATAAAATTAATAGCTTTCGCTACGAGAAATGATGAACCCCAGATTCAATCAAATAACTAGGAGAGAAATTATAGCTTCCTGTTATCAGAAAAGAATTAAAATAAATCACACAAAAAGCTTAAATATGTTCATGTCTGTTAGAATGAATAAGAATGATGGTCCCAGAAGGCGTACGAAGGACAAAGGAGAAAAGGGAGAAAAAGAAAAAAAAATTAAAAAAAGAGCAAATCAAAAAGATAACAGTTCCAGTTAAAATAGAAGTGCCTCACATTATAGATCCCAGATTATTTTATATATAAGCATACTGCTCCTGATAACACAAGACATACAGGTTTTTAAATCTTATTTCATCAGATTAATTGAACCTTTCTTGCTCCCTGTGATGAAGTTCCACAATTATGCCAGAATTAAACTTGTCATTTATTTTATTCAGTATTACATAGTTAGAACCACAGTAATAGTGCTTCTATAGTAAGAACTGCACAAACCATTTCATAGACTTAATGACAGCGGGTACCATTTGCACTACAGAAAAATTGTAAGCCTGCACCTAACATGGAAACAGTGGTATTAGAACCCCCATAAGTCTCTGGGGCTCATTTATAAATTTTGCACAGGGCAGATTGGTTTGCACATTAGAAAAACATGGGCAATACAACCATTGCGAATATGCACTGCGCAAACTTTATAAATGTCTCACTCTGTGTTATGCCTTATGTTTATGCCATAACTGTAGGGTTTTTTCTGTGCAACACGCATAATTTACCCTCAACAAAATTCCAATAATGGATATTAAAATGATGAAGCTCCATAATTAAGAGATATCCATGAAAAAAATGAGAACTGCTGCTTGTGACATCCATCGTTATATTGGCACCATTACATGCAACCACTTTCCCTTCTAAGTTCTACTAACAGCATACAAGATAAAAACTACATGAAAAACCCGATAAGAATTATAGAGCTCTAATCATTCATTAGCCCTGCATGTCACAATAACAAATATTAAACTATACGAGTTCCAGGATATCTGCTCTAAAACCATTGGGTGTCTACTGGGAATCAATAGTGGCATTGGGTTTTGAATTGTTATAATGACTACAAAAAGTTTATCCAATGAATAACGAATAATGAATGTTTCAGGCAGTTATTTCTTCAACTAGACTACAAGGGAAGTGTAAAGGTCCATAGGGTATGAGAGTGGTAAGTGTAGCTCTTGTCATTAAAGCATTTTAGTTGGTTTAAAACGTGAGTTTATTCGAGTTGGAAATGAACTCACAAACCTCAAAATCTAAATAGCCCCCTAAAATTGTAAGTTAGATGCTGTAGTTTGAGCCAGAAATAGCAGTTCTACACTCCAACATAGAAGTGTAATGTACGGAATCCCAAACCCAGAACTAACTCCAAGGTTCCAAACTCAGCCCACTCTTCAGCCTACAGCAGCCGCCTTTGGCTTTCTGGTGTAGCCCTCTGTTATTCAGATGCTGCCAGGTCTAAAATGCAGGAGAACCAGGGAGAGAGTTGTGGGCAAGCACAGGAACCGAACGTGAGGGGATAGGACAAAGGAGCAGATAGCGGAGTCAATGCACAGGCCAGGACAAACCAAACGGGCAATGTGGTATCAAAACAAGCAAGGGGCACAAGTTTGTGGTCACAGGCAGAGGTCATACACAGAGGAGAATAGTCAAAAACAGGCAGAGGTCAGTTCAGGCAGTCTACAGATTTTAGTATTCCTTATATTTTCTGTTTTATATATATTTCTGTCTATTTTATTTATTATTAGTTCAGTCAGACTGTTGCTAAGGTTAATCAGTTAAAGCCTGTACAGGGAAATGATGTGTGAAGATGCAATTCCAATAATAACGCACTGATTTAACAGCATTATTATTAACCCTAATACTGGATTTATTCTGCTTTTGCACTTCTGTTTTGTATGCTGAATGCCTGTATAGTTTTGGTATCCTATAATATGGCCAATATGGGCACCAATAATGTATGTCTTTCCTACCCTGGATATCCAGCTGTTGTGTGTGTGTGGTGTGTGTGTGGTGTGTGTGTGCTGTGTGTGCTGTGTGTGCTGTGTGTGCTGTGTGTGTGTATATATATGTTGCTAAGGCATTTATTTGAATAAAAGACTAAAAGACTGGAATATGAATAGGAGAGGGATGATTGGAAAGATGAGTAATCACATTTATCAATACATTTGTAGCCTTAGAGAACATCTGTTTTTAGATGGGGTCAGTGACCCTCCATTTGAAAACAGGAAAGTAGAGTCCTGCGCAGGTCCATATTTTGGAACCTGTACCCGTCCCATACCCGCAACCTGAAATCAACAAACCTGCATTCTTACCAGATTGGACCAGCTACCCGACCTGCAAGTACCTTATCCGCAATCCAGACCCCGCAACCCGCTGACCATCAAGAATCAGGAAGTGCTGTCGTTGTAAACCAGAAGTGACATTATCGGAAGTAGGCGTGATAAGAAAAAAAGGAGTAAAAATCGCTATTGAGAAGACCCCGCAGCCCGACCCACAAACCAGCAGAACCGCTGACCCGCGTCTATACCTGCACCTGAAACTTCTACCGACAACCCGCAGGGTACCGCCGGTTTTTGCGGGTAACCCGCGGGTACCCGACCCGCTGCAGGACTCTACAAGAAAGATTTAGAAGAAGTGGCAAATAATTAAAAAAAAAAAAAAAACTATAAAAAACAAATAATGAAGACCAAAAGAAAAGTTGCTTAGAATAGGTAGTTTTATAACATACTAAATGTTAACTTGAAGGTGAACACCCCTTTAAGTTCCCCCAGGTTATACTGTGTGGTTACTAATAAATAAGGATGCACCAAATCCACTATTTGGAATTCGGCCGAATACTGTACCAAATCCAACCCCTAATTTGTATATTTAAATTAGGGACAGGAAGGAAAAAGTGGAAAAAACATGTTTTACTTCCTTGTTTTGTGACAAAAAGTTGTGACCTATTCTAAGCAACTTTTTATTTGGTCTTCATTATTTGTTTTTTTCATAGTTTTTGTTTTTTTTAATTGTTTGAGACAGGCAAGGATCAGACACAAGAATAAACAACATAAGCAAGCTCCAGAAGTGAGCAGCACTGTCAGCCCTTCAGAATGAGCAACGGTGCACCAGAGGAAGGACACGGCAAGTGTCCCCGTTGCATCCCCACAAGACTACCAAGGTGAGATCTTACAGGAGGATAGATTGGAGGTGTCTCTGCCAGGTGATGCTACCTATAGTTTAGTGTAGGAATCATAGTGTAGAGGAAATCAGGGTAATCCAAGTGTGCCAAAGGGTGTCACAGAGGTGAAGTGGTCTGTCTCCAAAGGGTTATCAGTATGTGATATGCTCTGCTATTGAATGTAAAAACTAATTTTTATTTCGCTTAAGAAATCCTGCTGTTCAAAAATCCTGTTTTGAGCAGCTAAGAGGTAGAGAATTATCAGAAGTATCAGAGGCCTTGTTGGTACCAATCCATCAACGCTTGCCTACATTTGATAATATATTCATGATCTGTAGGACTTAGAGTCAACTGAAGAAGCATATTGTCTCTACTACACTTCCCACGTGAGGGACAACACCTGAGTCTGAGACTGGGCTGGCTCAGAGGAGTAGTAGTGGAAGAAGTGTTGGGATTTGATAACTCCCACTATGCATTATATTATATGATGTTTTATAACTCTTGTTGCTAGGTTATGATATACAGTAATCTTTATTATTAAGTTTAAATAACATACAAAAGTAGAGAGGTTTATTTTCTTGGATTACTACATTTAGCTTGAATTTTTGCCCTTTTACAGTTCAGTCACACATCTGTACCATGACTCAAATGTTTATTCCATAATATGGATATAAGGACATTTTTGCAGTGTTCCATTTGACAGCATATCATTGGGTTCTATAATTGCTTTTTTATCTTTATACCACACAAAACAAACACTTCAGGCACATACTGTAGCTAACCTTGATGACCATTATGATTTTTTTTATTTTTTTCATTCTCTGTGATGCTTTTGCAAAATCAATTTATTTGCTCAGCATTTTCTATTTCTTCGTACATTATGCAATTTAGAGGAAGATTCAAGGAGAGGCCGTTTACTATTAAGGCTCCAAAGTACACTGAATAATCTGTGAAATATGAGAGGACACTGCATAAAGGAGCATATAAAGAAGGGAGGCTTACATTTAAGACACAACAATAATTAGAATTTTCTAGGTCCCTTATTATTTAAATACTGTATTGTCTCTCCAGGGAGATATCATGAAAATATGCCAGACTAGTTGATGATATTCTAATAATTTTGATTAGAAATGCAAGAAGTAGAAGATTCGCCAGTATTTATTGCAGAGGACTTCTCCAAATAATCAAATTATGCTCTACAACCTAATTAAAAAAAACAAAAAAAACACAACAGAAAAGTAAACATTAACAAACTGAGATGTAAAATCCAGGAGCTGTTTGTAGAATGTGCTGGCATTAACTCATTTTTTTTTTAAAAAAATCTAAGGGTTGGCTTATTTTAAAGGGAAAAAAAACAAGTCAAATAAATTAGTTCCATCTCCAACATTCTTACAGAAAAGTTCTTGTGACAATAAGTTGGAGTGCACTAGCTTTAAATAAGCCAGCTTGACTATGCTGATGACCAAGATGGCACCTGCAAACAATGCTGGCAATTTAATGTATTTTCACTGTGATGCAGGGGACAGTAAAGCTTTTCTCATGAAAAGTGGGTAACGAAGGGTGCCAGGGACTGTGGGGATGTACTGGGAGCAAAGGGAACTCTGGGACTGGCTACATGGGGTGAAAGGATTGGTTGATGGGAAGGGAGGGCTGTTATAAAAAAGGGGAAGCTGCTTACCCTCCTCCTGGTGTGATGTCACAGGTACCCGGAGCGCTGTGCAGGTTGGCACATGTCTGGTCTCCCGTAATGGTGGCCGATTATCCCACCCCCACCCGTTGCACTGTTACACTTAAATTGTTACATTTATTTGTTAATAAAGTTTCAATGGATTGGTTTCCACAATATGTTCTATAACAAATATATTATTGTCACAGCTGTTGGCGTGTAATTGTTTTTGGTCCTTGCCATTTGGGTATGGTCAGTGGGTTTTTCCCTTTACATGCCCACCATGGCTGGCATCTGTGGTAACCTGGGCTTGGTATAACATGGCAAGGACAGGGATATGGGTTTATTAACAAATATGATTTTAATAAATAATACTGAGTCTTGTGTTTTATTTAAATGTTAGCTCACATTACAGGGAGAGTTTAATTTCTTTTTACTTGTCTGTGCCCAAATGTCCCAACACAACCAATATCTGGATTATAAAGGACACAGTGTATTTAGTTTGCTATGATCAACACCCACTCAACAGATCATTGTCATTTTACAGGGATGTCAGTTTTTCTTTTAACTTTTATTTTAACCTCGTCTTATTAGTCTTTTCATATAAATTAATGCGCATCCAAATTTAATTATGACCAAATATTTTAAAAATTAATTGCCGTGAAGTACTGACTTCTTAAAGAGCTTACGTTTTCACTTTGCTTCGATATTGTGCATAAGTAAGCTAGGGGATTTTTACTTTTGTACTCTGCTTGCTGAAGCCCAAAGAACTTTTACACCTGTGCAGGATTCAAGCTACTCGCTAGTGCAGAAAATTGGTTGTAGAAAGGTTATTTTAGAGAAGTGTTCCAGATATGTGAGGGTGGTTAGGACCCTCACACATTCATTTGCAGACGCAAGTTGGTCAGGTTGAAAATTCCAAGTTTGTTATCCTCTCCAGAGGACAAAGAAAATATATAGAAAACAACCCTGAGGTATAGCGTTTCTGGTCTCAATGCAAAGAAATGCAGTTAAAATAATCAAAGGGTTTTCAATGGGGCTGTACTCACACAGACGCATGTAAGCGCCGAACGCAGGAAAAATGCAACATGCTGCGTCCCAACCTGCATTCTGAGCTTACATGCGTCTGTGTGACTACAGCCCCATTGAAAAGAATTCAGTGCGTCTACTCCTGCGCTCCCCTGCAGCTGAACGCATGAAACCGGAACGCAGGGGAGCGCAGCTAAAAACGCTCATCTGTAAGAGCCCTAAAGTGAGCTGACCCCCCATCTTAGCCCTGATATAGACTAAAGATGAACCAAGGGTCACATACTTTAAGAGTTGTAATGGAAATCTTAATCCATCACCATTAAAACTGTAAAAATAAAATTAAAAATGTGTCAAAACCAATGAATATGCACTATAGGAGAGAGTCCGATTATATAGAATATTATAAATATTATGCATGGAATTGGCTTAAAATATCCTGTACGGAGACAGATCATAATATGAATATAAATATATATTTTGTGAAGTTTGGGGCGGATCACATCGACATTTGCACCATAAATTCAAAGACACTCCAGAGTGAAGGAAAATCAATCTGTTTCAGTTTGCAACTCAAAAGAACTTTTCCAGCAGCAGAAAAAATGGCAACGGAAAAATAAGCTTGAATTCAGCAAAAATACAAAATAGCTTACGTCAGCCAAATGCAGTGTCCAGTCTGGTTGGAGTAAATAGTCTGGCTTTCAGAGAATTTCTTTCCCCAGTCAACAGCGAGTTATAACCACATAAAAGTCCTACTCTCTCTCACAAATTCACCTGCTGCTCAACTCCTTAAAACACCCATCGGATGTCCAGCCTCCTTCAAGCTTCTACCCCTCTTATAACTGAACTTGGGATTTTGGGGTAGTTGTCTATGTAATCTATCATCGCTAAGTATTATTGGCCAGTGTTTCTTTACACATTGCCGCATAACTTGATGACACCCCATACTGGCTTACATAGTACATATCATCAACCCTATTTTTACTTTTGCTTATACCACTTTGTTCAGATAACATTGTCTCTCGCGTCAGCCCTAAGGACCACTCTCCTATATCTTGTACCACCTTGGGTGGGTATCCCCTCTCCAAAAAGATTTTTGACATGATTGTCAAGTCCTCCTCTTTTTTTCGCATGTCACTATCAATCCAAACCACCCTAAGCATTTGTGACTTGGGCAACGAGTCTAACAAACGTCTAGGGTGGTTGCTATGGTAATGTACTATACTGTTCCTATCTGTAGGTTTCACATAAATACAAGTATTCAATTTATCACTTTCTTTGTATATCTTAACATCTAGAACTCAATGTTTTCAACATCATATTTCAGAGTAAACCTGACTGGACTTTCCATTAAATCATTTACAAAATTCTCCAATTCCATTACTGATCCCAGCCACAGAAAGAACACATAGTCGATATAGTGCCTATAAAAGGAGCCATATGATCTGAACAATGGGTGTGCCAAAATTTTAAAATTTTCGTATTTATACATATATGCATTTGCATAAGCATGTGCCACCCTTGAACCCATGGATGCACAAGTTTGGAAAATAAAACACTGATTTTTCACTGATTTGGGAGTTACGGTCCTTCTGAACTATATATATATATATATATATATATATATATATATATATATATATATATATATATATATATATATATATATATATATTTGTCCAACCAGATCGCACTCCATATTTAAAACATAGCCTTTATTTAGCTTGTTAAAATGTAGCAAATAATAACATTCTTGGTGTCAAAGTAATAGCGTCATTTGTGGCAAGACACTTATCTGATGGAAGTCCAGCATAAACGCTCAATTCAACCACACTCACGCGACGTTTCGGGAAGCGGCAGTTCCCTTTCTCAAGCGTATTTCTCGTGTAGTGGCGTGTAGGACTCCATTGCACAAACCGTTAGCTTCCTTGTCAGGAGGAGCTTACGTGGTAAGTAACTGTGATGACGCGTCCTCACAATAGGGACAGATCTGCACGTCAGTAACCACATATCTTCACCCTCCCGTTGCTATCCAGAATCCATAGTTACAGCTAAGAGAAAATATACTAATATACTATTAACAGCAAATCATGGACATTTTTCACTATACCAAATAGTCATAATCACTTGGGCACATTAGAATATTGATATAAATAAGGAGTTACAAAATTATTTGCAAAAAAAAAAAAAAAATACAAAAATACAAAAAAAATGCAAAAAATACAAAAAAATATATACAAAGAAATATATGCAAATTATAAAAAAATTCAAAAAGTACAAAAAGTGATACTTGCAGAAATCAGTTTACAGGAACAGGCTTGCTTATAGAAGATAATACTTGCAAAAGCAATTACAAGAATAAATGTAGATCAAAGTCACGATTTAGACCTTGTGGACTAAGTGTACCTAACCTGTCGATCCATTTGACTTCTGCTCTTTTTAGTGCTAAGGCTCGATCCCCTCCTCTCTTTAGGGGTGGAACGTGTTGGATAACCCTGAATTTCAACTCATAAGATGTATGTCCCTGTTCTAAACAATGTCTAGAAACTGGCAATGACCTGTTGCCCGTATGTATAGTTGATCTATGCTGGGAAAACCTATCCTTAACCTTCTGGGTGGTTTCCCCAACATAGACCAACCCACACGGACACACCAGCATGTATACAGCAAAATTGGTCTCACATGTGTTATAACCCCTAATTTGATACTTCTGATCCCTATGAGGATGATCAAACTCAGGACCCACAAGTACATAGCGACACTGGGCACAACCCTTACATCTATACATGCCTTCTTTCATAGGACCCCAAAACATTGCCTTTTTTGGGGGTGTACGTATATCTGCGTTCACCAGTCTACTCCCTATGGTTGCTCCTCTACGATAGGACATCATAGGACCTTGTTGGAACTCTGGAATTGAAGGATACGCTTCTCTTAGTAGATGTCAATGTTTGTCCAATATAGATTTAAATTTTGGACTTGCTGAGTTGTATTGAGATACATATGCCAATCTGTTCCCCATAGTGCCCCGATCTCTAGATGGACCCCTAAGGGTCCCTTCCCTTACTGACTGTTGGTTCTTTTGGATTAACTCACTTGGGTATCCCCTATCTCTAAGTTTTCTACTCATTAGTTCCAGATCTTGTTCCAGAGCTACTGGATTATTTGTGATTCTACTTACTCTAGTGAATTGACTAGTGGGAATCGATCTTTTGACTGAGGGAGGATGAAAGCTATCATATGACAGAAGTTGATTCCGATCTGTTGGCTTCGTATAGATACGGGTATCGAACCCTGTCTGAGTTCGTGTAACCAATACATCTAGAAAGGTAACTGTCTGGAGATCAGCTGTCATCGTGAATTTAATGTCATTATGGGCTTCATTAATTGCATCACGGAAGGCGGCCAATGAGTCCAGGTCACCCCGCCATAGGAGGAACACTTCATCGATGTACCTCCACCAGGCACAGCAGTGCCTAGTGAAGAGTACATTTAGAAAGACATGCTCATCCTCAAACCAGCTCATGAATGAGTTGGCATATGACGGGGCGACCTTGGACCCCATGGCCGTCCCCCGCACCTGCAAGTAATATTTGTCCCGAAAATGAAAATAGTTTCTATGTAATATGAAGCTCAACATCTCCATGAAGAATTCTATTTCTGCATCGCTATACAAGCCTGATCGATTCAGAATAATTCTAGTTGCTTTTAAGCCATCCATGTGGGGAATTGATGTATACAGACTTGCTACATCAAAAGTGGCAAGCCAACAAGCCCCACTCTATCTTTGGTATTCGAGTAAGTTTTTCTAAGAAATCATTGGTATCCCTTACATAAGATCTAGTTGTCTGTATTAAGGGACCCAATATTTTGTCCAAAGTCTCAGCTACATTGCTTGTCAGGGATCCTATGCCCGCCACTATTGGCCTACCTGGCGGATCTATTGGATCTTTGTGAATTTTTGGTAAGACATATATGAGTGGGATAATAGGGTAATTCACAGTCATATATGTCCTAGATTTCTCTGTAATTATTCCCAACTGAGTGGCATTTTGTAACAAGCCATCCAGTTCTTTTTTGAAAGAAACAGTAGGGTCACCCTTCAATTCTATATATACTGTTGTATCGGATAGCTGTCTGTTGATTTCAGATATGTACTTATCTGTGTACAACACAACAATTGCCCCTCCTTTATCTGAAGGTTTAATTGTTATGTGTGACATAGAGGACAATTGTGATAAAGTATCTATTTCTTCACGACTCATGTTGTAACCACTCAAACTAAGTGGCAATTTTAAGAATGATTCTATATCCGTTTTTACTTTGTTTATATATGTTTCTACAGTGGAATAGGATGTTGGGGGAACAAATTTACTTCTGTTTCTCAGACCCAATCTATCTGTGTCGAAACCTGGTGTAGGAGCTGGATTTACACTAGTTATTTCCTGATTCTGTGCAAAATGAACTTTAAGTCTCAGTAGACAAAAAAAGTGGTATAAATCCACCTGTAATTGAAGAGAGTCAAGTTTAGATGTTGGACAATAATTTAATCCATATGATAGAACTTTCATCTGTACTGGTGTTAACTCCGCAGATGAAAGATTGTATACTATTTGTTGCGGACTTCTCTCCTAGGTTGCACCTTTCGTTCCTTCTGTGTCCTCACATTTTTGTTTTCTCCTTTTTCCACCACGTCTGGTCTTTCGCCTCCTGTGGATAAAAAATTGAAGCCTCTTTCTCTAGAGCGCTCAGAGGTAGGTGCTTGTCCCTCTCGTGATTGTTGAAAATCATATCTGTTCCCATCACGTCCTCGATTAGGTTGTGTCCAATTGTGTATATATATATATATATATATATATATATATATATATATATATATATATATATATATATATATATATATATATATATATATATATATATATATATATATATAGATATATATATATATATATAGATATATATATATATATATATATATATATATATAAAAACATATAATACACAAAAAGCCATGAATATCTTGTAAATTATATCCTTATAAATGGTGAGTTCTGATGTCATCAGTTATAAACGGTAACACATAGGATAGTGATGTGCGGGTCAGGGTTTTTTATTTTTTTGCCTTTCCTTGTCCTTTAAACATGCTCTTTTGCCTAATAAATAAAAAACAATTCTAAGCACTTTGCACTTTTCAATGTTTTTTTTTTTCAGTTATTTGTATTGCTACCGAAAGCAGTGTTTGTCTGTTCTTTTCTATTCTCTGTCCTGGTGGCTCAGACTGTTGATACAATGGAAGCTAAAAATACAAAGGCAGCTGATTAACAGACCTGTCTTTGCTGAGGAACTAAGACTTTTGCAACATCGTTTAAAAAAGTAACAATCAGGAGTTAAGCGAATGCTGCTTTCAATAGCATTGTTTTTACAACCTTTTAACTTTAAAAAAGCACTGAAACTTTTTGATAAAAGTATAGAGGAAAGTTACAATTATGTTACTATTATGTTTTCTTCTATAAGGTAAATTTTAATTTTGGGGTTGACTTGCCCTTTAAACTTGGATTAAAAAAAAAAGCGAAAGCCCTACAGTTTCTGTTACACTGTGATGTTCCCAACAATTTACCATTTACTGTACTGTAATGTTTCACAGACATTTTCTAAACATTTATTTTGCTTTCATGAAATTGTTATTCTTTGTTGGGATTATCAATTATCTGTGTCTGAACAAAGCTAAAATGTATCATTACTGAAGGATTCCAAATTGCATATATTTAATCAAAATACGACTTATTGACAAGTATTCTCTGTACTTGCAGGTGAATAGGTAGAAGATCAATCACTGCCGAGGTCTGTTCCTTCTGATTCTCAGCCAATAAGAGAGCTATTTAAGTGCAAAGCAGGCTCTATTGAGAAAATTATACATTGGGCTTGATTCTATTCAATGTGATATGGTACATTTCATAAGTGAGCCTTTTGGTATGTCTTTTTGGCACCCCCAAGCATAAAAGCACTTTCCTTCTCCTTTAAATAAGTGTGTGTATAACACTTGACCAGCACTACATAACTTTATTTAGGGTCGGATTTGATGAAGCGGCACCCCTAGACCACATGGTCCCAGTGCCGGCCATCCTCAGCCCCGTGGCCGCAGGGTCCTATCGCTGGCCGCGGTGCTCTCAGGCACAGAAGCACTGGGGACAGGGTCAGACTGGTGCGGCGGGACACCGGGAAAAAACCCGGTGGGCCCCAACCCTTAATGGGCTCCTGCTGGGCCAGACCCCTTCCGGTTCGCATTCTACAAAAAAAAGTTATTTTAGGCGCAGCGCCATCTGTGCATTCACACAGGTGCGATAAACAGGGCCGTTAAGCAGGAGCGCCATGCGTGCTCGGTAAATCAGGGTAGGAGGGTGGGGGGAGTCAGAGGGGGGCCCTGGACAGTAGTCCCGGTGGGCCCCGGGCCCCCAAGTCTGACCCTGACTGGAGAGCTTCGAGTCCCCAGTACTGCTAAGGATGCAGCTGGGCAGCCTTCCTCCCCTAAAAATTCACCGCCCTAGGCCCGGGCCTTTGTGGCCTCGCCATAAATCCGGGCCTGACCTTATTTCTTTTGGACCCTAGCAACCCAAAAAGTTTAATAGTTAGGACTTTTGCAGGCAATCCCGCTTAAAAATAATCTCTAATTTTAATCCATTTCTGGCAGAGATTATACGATTTAACTGACATAAGATTGAGGAAGATGTTGCTTCATTTTAGCAGTTCGCTGGTGTGAGGTGGGAATTCTGGCAAAAGTAATGTTCAGCAAAATTCGCACTTTAATGAGTTTGCGGAGTAACGACTGTTTACCAGAGTGAGTTGTCTGGCGACAGAGTGCGAATGAACACTAGCGACTGTCCCGTTCGCGAGCGAATTGTCACCTGAGGATGGGATTTCTGCCAATATGTCGCTAGCGTTAGTGACTTCGTCCTTTAGTGAATCTGCCCCCTTGGCTTCTTACCATACATCATGGAGTATTTTGAACAGCAACTCCCTTTTATAGTGCTGCTATGTCTGGGTGTGGTGTTTAACTAATAACCTTTGATCGATTGGGATGAGCCAGTAGAAGATGTTCAAAGAAAATTTAGGCAGCGTTGACCTTTAGAGGGTAACAAGATTTTAATTTCCGCATCAAAAAATGAAAAAATTATGAACTTGACATATGTTGTATTTAAACAATTCCAGACATAGGTATAATATCGCATGTTAAGTTGATTTGCGGAAAAAGAAGAACGATACCAACAGTTTCCACCAAAAATGGTAGTAAAAACTGTAAACGCAATAACGCAGTTGCTCTAAATTGACTGTTTTTTGCATTCACTTAATTCTATGTCGCAATGGATTGAATTAGGTTAAATTGTGCATTTATTTGCGGAGGTAAACATCTTTACTGCAATCAATTGAATTAAGGCCATTGTGTTCTTTGAACCTCTCGTCAGTGCTTATGGATTTCAACAGATTGAGGGAGAGAAAGATGATAGAAATAGAAATAGTGTCCAATTTCATCAGAATTATAATCCCAAAGTAAGGTTTGTAAAGAGTTTACAGATGGCAGTGGAAGAGTTTGATTGTCTTACACAGAGTTGGTAATTCAACCCATATCAATAACTGTGAAAAAAATTGCAACACTGATGTGAGACAGGTTTTTTTCACACTATTAGTGCCCAACCCACATAAGAATGGAAGCAGACCCCATAATTTTATCTAAGGGGCCTATTCATTAACATTCAAATTTCTCTTTTTTGCCCCCAAATCAAATTGTTTCTCTATAATTTTCTCTAAAACTTTGAGATTCATAAAGTGTAAAAACTACCAAAGACTAATACAAAACTATTACAATTACTTGACAAGTAAAAGAAGTAGGTCCTATTGTAGCCAATGGGAGCTGCGCTGATGCTATTTGACCCTTTTTTAGCCATTCAGACATTTGATTTTTTTTTTCGTTTGTGCACGTTATATTTGGATCTTTTTTTATTATTATTATTATTATTATGCATTTTTAGAGTGCCAACATATTCAGCAGCACTGTACAATAAATGGGGTTATACTAAGAACATACAGAGTTACATACAGAGTTACATACAGAGCGACGAGTAGTCGATACAATAGGCAAAGAGGGCCCCATCCAAAAGAGCTTACAATCTAAACTTTTAATAAATTACAAGACATTCGGGATTTTAGAGAAATAGAGTTTCATTGTAGTTTTAAAACTATAACACCACTAAAATGAGAATGTTGGTAAATGGGTCTTGTGTGTCTTAGGTTCCAGTGCTAGGTTTAGGCAACATATAAAAGTTTGCTGAATCCATAGAACCAATAGAACCAATAGTAAGCAAACTGCAATTGAAGTAGATCTCTGATTCAAAGAGTATTAAGTGTAGACGATAGAGAAAACCTGCAAATCAATCCAAGTTAGGATGATATAATGACACCACTTGGGATCACAAGTTTACCACTGGGACTAGAAGCCAATATCATGCTGATAAACATATTTTAAAATTGTTTTATCTTATCTAATATTACGAAATACTATACATGCAAGAAACATTCTAATTGTCTCCTTTTTTTTTAATTAAAATGCATACAGTAAATGTTTGGTAATTCTCTTTAAAGTTTTAAACCAAACTTTAAGGTTTTAGAAGTGGGCCTAGCCCCCCCTTAAGGCATAAATCAAAGCATGTGGCTAACTTTTAATGAGAGTTATTGGGCCTTGATGGGTAACCTAACCACCCCTGTGCACATAGGGGAGATATCAAATATCAAGAAATACATATTTTATTGTGTTTATTACCAGTGAATAAAAATGTCTTATACTATTCTACCTAGCATAATCCTCTTTCCCTGGAGATTTTCTAGAACTACTGTTATAAAGATTGGGCCAGTAATTAAGACAATGTATATAGAACTGAAAGTGGAGATGCCAGAAGGACTGAAAGCACATTCCACTAAGATATTGACAGTGTTGTGGGTAGCAGAGGAAAATATGCCACAGGAGAGCAAGGCAAGCAAACAGAAAATCCATGAAACCTTTGTGACACACTACAAACTAGATGTCAAGAGGTTCAATTTTATTCTTTGGAAAGGTTTGGACATTCTAGCAATTTAAATCTTTAGGTTAGCGATTGTGTTTAATTCCCTTTACTTCCATGCTTTTTGCTGTTAAATCTCATTCATTTCGGCCATGGGGAGAACTCAGATAAAGTGAGAATTCTTATCCCCTAACTACTGTAATTCTCTTCTTCTTGAATTCCACCATGGCAACAGATGAATCTACCCCGTGGACTGTGATTCTCTTCTACTAGAGTTCCATCATGGCAGCAAATGAATCTACTCTATGGACTGTAAACTACCCTATGGACTGTAATTCTCTTCTTCTGCAGTTCCACCATGGCAGCAGATGAATCTACCCTATGGACTAATTCTGCTCTTCTTGATTTCCACCATGGCAGCAGATGCATATACTCTATGGACTGTAATTCTCTTCTTCTGGAGTTCCCTAATGGCAGCAGATGAATCTACCATTTGTACTCATTAACAGAGGATCTTCAGAGGAAAGGGGATAGGGGTGAAATAAATAAATGGCATATGAAAAAAATTGACCTAGGTGGAAAACAAATTGACCTTTGTCAACTCTGCCCCATAATGTCATCATTGGAGTATAGTATCCTGACCATTATAACATTTTGTTGTGAAATATGAGGACCACATTTGTTGATTTAAGTCATCTATTTCTGTATTTAACTTAATAAAATGTCTGCAACCTTCACCAGTTTCTCTTTATTCATCCTACACACTTAACAGAGAATCTACAAAAAAAAATTTCTTAGAAAAAAAATGTATATATTCTGGCTGATCTTTCATTGAACAATAACGTCTATGATCCTTACAGTTGAATTGTCACATTAGGATCCTGTTATTTCAGATCTCTGTAAAGTTATTACAGGCATGTAACCTTCTGCAGGAATTGTATCCTCCCTCACATTTGATTCACCACGTATATGAAGAAGTAGATGCACTTTAAGACAAGTTGCTTTTACATGAAACAACAATGGGAAATGCATTACATCTAATCTCTTGATGGTAAGTCATAATTCTTGTGAGTTATAAGTTGTCTCGTTGCAGGAACTGTTTAGCACTGATACTGCCAATAAATCAACTACATATATAGAGAGAGAAGATGGAGGTCAAAGTTAAGGGCAGACAGCCAGGGCAGCTTAACATCAATTAAATCAGCGGATATTACTGTAAACACTGTCTTAAAGGAGATCATTTATCACGGGTAGGGTTTACATTCCATTTACTTTATTCTCCAATAAACGTAACATAAATGTTGGTGTGTGTTTAGTTTCACTCATGAGCTTTAAAGGAGAATTCAACCCTTAACTAAAAAAAATCCCTACCCTAAGTAGACCCCCTCCCTCCTCCCCCCAGCCTAGCTGCTAACCCGGGGAAATGGCCCTAACTTTTTACTTACCCCTCGGTGAAGATTCAGGGATCTCAGTTCACGGCTGCCATCTTCGGTAATCTGAGACTGAGACTGGAGAAGCGGCGCATGGACAATTGGAGCAATTGCCTGGTTTGCGTCAATTGCGCATGCACCAAAATAGACGGAAGTTGCCAAACCCCTGGAAGAATACACGAAGACCTGGAAGATGGCTGCATAAACTGCGATCTCTGAATCTGCACCGAGGGGGAAGTAAAAAGTTAGGGGCATTTCCCCGGGGTAGCAGCTAGGCTAGAGGGGAGGACGGGGAGTCTACATAGGGTAAGGGGGTAGGGGTTTTTTTTAGTTAAGGGTTGAATTCTCCTGTAAGTGTTAAGTGCACAAATGTGGCACTTAGGCATAGGCTCACAAAACTTTATTAATCACCACATTTTTATGCACACCAGGGTTAACAAGGCAGGGACTATAATACATCCGGAGAGATATTACCATAATAATGCAATACTTTTTTGGTTTTTCAAAGCAATAAGAATTTAAAATCTGAATATTGTTCACTAAATCTATCCCTACTATCCCTATCCCACTATTATATTGCTAATAATAAAAAAATGTGAGCTATTGATAATGGAAGAATTGACTCTCAAATTAAACGGACGCCCTTGCTGGGATGTAGAGAAAATTAAGAAATGTATTTAAATTTTTTTATGTATTAGAATTTGAATACAATAATTAGAGGTTTTATCTTGGAAGAATTTAGAGGAGCATAAGGAACAGATGACATTCCCTGTGATTTCTGTTTCCCACAATCCTTAGTGCTCCTAAGGGAGCAATGTCAATTACACTAACATAAATGCAAACGGCATTTGGAAGTTTCCACGACATGCTATGAATATTAATACTAATACTACTAAATGGCAATAGTTACATTCAGTGTTTCCAAAAGCTCTTTAACCCATCAAGCTTCTTCACTGCTTCTAATCTTATTTCTTTGTGACAGACTGCTAGTCCTCTTTTCTAGCTGTCAGTCAAACTCATCCATTATAAACAACCCATTTTCTGAAGTCACCAAGTGTGGAATTAATTTTGGGCTACTTTTGCCTATACTGAGCGCTTATAAGTTGTCATATGGCTTTCTTGGTTGATAGGTTATTCTTATTAAGATAAAATGTATCCTTCAAGCTCCTTAAAAAACTTCTTAAAATAACCAGCCTGCAAAAAAATCTCAAGAGGATGCCAAACTCTAGAAACAGGAGGAAGCCAGGTGTGGCAGTCTTCTGTATTACTAGACCAGCTCATGAATAACTTTCACTTAGAAGGAGACAGGGATGAATGGATTCTGCAAGTTTGTGAAAATGTAATTACCACGCATCCTCCATGTTTTAAAGATCAGAATGTCAACAACGGCAACTTCTTTCATTGAATTTTAATTAAGAGAATTTTGTTATTTTTAACCAAGTATAATGTCTAAATGTGTGCTCCCAGTTTCTCAGCCTTCTATCACTTAGTATCACAGTAAGTTGGGTTGAAAAAAGGCACATGTCCATTAATTCAACCTATTAACTCTATTTTAACCTGCCTTACTAAGTTGATCCAGAGGAAGGCATAAAATCCCATTTAAAGCTCTATATGGTGAAAGAATGACCCCTTCCTCCCACACTACTTAAACCAATTTAGAAACTGTATGTCACTTAGATGACATTTCTGATACATTCGCCATTCTCTTAGTTGTAAAATTGTGTGATGAAAGGATTATGGCAATTCAAGCCCTGGTAGTCTACATATAGGGCACTGAGAAAGAGGTATCAACCAACCCTATGTCATGAGGCAGATAGTGATCCAGTTCTTCAAACTAAATAGCAACATGAAATGAAGTCTCAAAAACATCAGAGCGGATTGGTTGGTATTTATGGACAGTGGGTCTAAAAATCAACCTGTAGACAATTAGGTTAATCTGTAGGAGAAGAGTAGTCAGCACATTGATTCTCAGTTTTCTTTGGAGATGGTGCACGTTCTACAATGGCCACTTACCATTGGCAAAACTGTGTAGTAGAGAATTGAACAGCACCACCAACTCTTCAAATGGTTAAAAAGCCTTTATTTATGCTTTTGTGGGCATCACCGCAACATTTCCGGCCATGTGGCCTAGCTTGATAAAAGGCTGCATGGCCTGAAATGTTGCGGTGATGCCCCAAAAAAATAAATAAAAGCTTTTTAACCATTGGAAAGGGTTGGTGGTGCTGTTCAATTTTCTACTACACAGTTTTGCCAATGGTAAGTGGCCATTGTAGAACGTGCACCATACTGTTCAGCCAATTAGGTTAATGACCAACTATTTCATGATTTTCACAGTTAGTATTTTTTCTCAAAAATTCAAGTTTTTTTTAAAAAAAAAAAGGTCTCTAAAGGTCCAAAAATTCGAGATTTATAAAGTGTAAAAACCATGAAAAACTCTAATACAGAACTTCTCCAAGTGAAAGCAATCAAGGTCCCATAGATGTCAATGGGTGCTGCACTGATCTAATTGGGTTTTTTTAGCCATTCAGACTGAGGTTTTCAGATTTTCTTTCACTAGTAATTATCTGAAAAACTCAAAAGTTTTAGAGGTTATAGAAATATTCATTTTTTTCTGCACTTTTTTTCCTTTAGTACTTTTTAATAACTATCATGGCATTCCTGAGTTTAATTGCGGCTCTAATGTCTCTAAAATTCGACCTACAATAAATGGACCTCCCCGTATGCTTGCCTGCCTATGAAACTGAATGGCAAGCACTGCCCCCATGTTTGATTTCTTCAACCCAATTACTGTTCCTACTGTTCCACAAATCTCATCAATTATTTCAGTCTAGCTCTAGATGCACATAATTTTTTTCAAAAAATGAACTAATCACTTGGGTACAGGATGAATATACTCAAATGGAAGCAACTGCAGAAAAGAACCTCATTATTTAGCATCAAGAGTTCTAACATTATAACAGTTGGGTCCACTCTACCAAGTAGATCTAACACCCATACTGTACATCACCAATTAGTGTTCCTTGGAGGGGAAACAAGTTGAGGCATTGTTAGCCAATTCATATAGAATGGCTCATTCATTGAAAAAAAATGGTCCAAGGTGCCACCTTAACCAGAGCCCTTTGCCCTTAGCCCTTCAAGTGCAGAGCAAAGACACAGCACTAGAAGGGCTAAGTGATTAATGCTTGGGACTCCAAGGGCTGCTGTAATGCAGGGTATCCCAAAATTCAGAACAAGCTCCAAGGACCCGGTCACGGCTCACCCTTCCACCTATAACAGCCGCCTTTGGCTTTCGGGACACACTCTCTGCTACTCGGATGCCGCCAGGCCTTATTGTAAGAGCCCCAAGGAGAGAGAGTTCTGAGCGAGCAAGGGAACCAAGCATGAATTAGTGGAACTGGAAACAAGAAGCATAGTCAAAAGACAGGCCAGGTCGGTAACGGTCACACAATGCGGTACAAATTCAGGAGCAGAGAGAGTAGGGTCAGGGTCACAAGCTGGGCCATACACGCCAAACATGGTACAGGAACAGATTCCAAGAGAATAGTCGGATAACAGGCAAAGATCGGTACAGGCAGCTTACAAGACAAGGTCAGAAACAGGCAGAATCAAGGATCAGTGTAACAGACTTGGAAAACGCACCCAGGAACTATAAATAGACCTTTACATTGGGCACTGTACAATAGGAGACTATTTGAATTTTGCACCAAAGCATGATGACATCACAGCACCGTCACTTACAAACAGGGCAGTGGCTGGCGCACGTGACAATACACCAGAAGAACATTGCGCATCGGGGCACAGGAGTCTAAGGCTATGGGCGTCTTCACGAGCAACGCAGAGGGCATCCCCGCTAGACCACCAGGGTGACTTCTCACAGCTGCATTGTTCTGGCTCCTGCACTTACTCCTATCCATTTGTAAATGTTTTGCGACACAAGATGTATGAATAATTATCATTGGCACAGGTGCTTGAAAGTATCATGCTGTGAATCAGTTAAGTACAGTACATGTGAGTAGTAAGCTTAGAATGGCTATAGACAAGTTCCTTGAGTCCTATAAAACACCATTGTGTCTCTTTACTATATCTGCCTTTATTCTCTCTCTTTTTCTCTCACTTGTTCTCAGCTCATTTCATTCTTGCCATCCCTTGTCCACGCAAGCCTCCTTCCCTTCCTCTGTTTCCCACTTTTGTCCAGTGCAATATGACTGGCAGAAAACATATGAGGCATAGCTGTATTTCAGTAATACACATACTTCAGGGAATGTAACAAAAATAGTATAAAGAAGTATGCTTATACTGTCCCAAGTGTGATGAGTATAATGTGTCCTTGTCCAAAGATCGGTATATTTTGGAAGGAAGTTACCAGTTTTCTAAACATTATTCTGAAAATAAAAATTAAATTATCTCCAGGCTTTGCTTTGTTGCTTCTAGATGATAGTAGGCTCTCTTCAAATTTTATTAAGTCCCAAGAAAATAAAATATTGACAATTTTATTTTTGGCTGCCTCCAGAAAGGCTTTATTTAACTGTTGGCTACAAAATGAGTCTCCCTCGTTGACAGACACAATGGCTTATATGAACCAGCTTAGTTGGCAGGAAGCTTTATTAGTAAAAACTAAAACTACGAATCATTTAAATTTATATGGTCTCCTTACTTTGAGTTCTGTGACTCCAATACCAGAAGTCAAATATCTCAGTTTCTTCAATTGTAAAATGTTCATAGGGGGTTATCTGACATTCCCAAGACAATGGGCTTTTTCTTTCTTCTTTTTCTTTTAAGAATGTCTATGCGTCCACTGGCTTAGTTAGTGATTGTTAGTTTCTATTTTATTTTACATATTACTTCATTGTAAGTTATACATTCTGTATAATATGTCATTGTATTAATCTTCTTATTCTGCATACTATTTATCATATTGATTTTTATGGTTTATTGTGAAAACCAAATAAAATATTTCAAATCAGATATATATACTATTAGATAATCTAATTTTTTTTTTCAAATTTGTTTTTAAACAAAATCCAGCATAAACAAACAGATGGTTTTACTTTTGCAATGAATCATTCATGCCATTATAAATGTGTATATATTCAATAAAATATTGTTTAAAAAAAAAAAAATTAAAAAAGAAGTATGCTTAGAGTCAACAATGGGTTTCTCTAATGACCACTACTATGTCACTAAATAATGATTTAGCAAAAGTACCGACAATAGCAAGATCTGCTGAGTGAGCCCACTCACTACTATATATTGTGGTATATACAGTACCATTTATTTTTATGCTATATAGTGGAAAAAGAGAACTTTAAAACATTTGGATGTTTCCGCTCCTGTCAAACTGCATATAGAGAGCACACACAAAAAAGACATCTTTCTGGTTCAGTTTACAAAAATAACGATAAAGGAAGTGCTCAATATTTCATAAAGTGAATAAAGAAGGAAGATCTGCTAATGCAGCACTGCTAGGCTTCAAAGTTGGAATTAATTGGCATTCTGCTAAAGGCAAGAACAAGCAAACTTTTCTTAATACTTTACATTTACTTTCACATTTACTCTGACTCCACAATACAACATGGCCAATTAAAATTAAGTAGATTGCAAAAACGCAACACAAGGGGCAGATTCACTAAAGGGCGAATGGTCACCAGCGAAATTTGTTACCACTATGCTAATTCAATGATATGCAAAGTTGCGCCCTGTACCCCGAATGCTGACGAATTTTTGCTATTTCATAGCTAAGACGCGCTAGCGTTCGTTTGTGCCTAGCGAAAATTTGCTAGTGATCTTGCTCTTGAATCAATTTGACTACGACAGGTCATTTAACGTTATATGGAGGGCTTTATTATAAATGTTTGAGCAAATGCTTGAAGTTAGCACTTTTTATTACACATGTCCAGGGAACCTTAATAAAGACAAGAGAGTTAATATAATGTCCTACACATGAGCCCACTGTAAAATTAATGTTGTAATGTTATAAAAATGTGTGGAGAAAACTGGTTACCCAAAAAAGTAAGTTAGGACTTTTGCAGCCTTTCCCACTTAAAAAAAAAAGAAAAGTTACCAGCGTTTTTTGAACATTAATGTATTTTCAACACACAGGATATGATGTAAGTGACTTAGCACTTCGTCTGGTTTAAGGTGGTGAAGTCAACTCTGGCTAAAGAGCTAACGTTCAGTAAAATCCGCACTTTACTGAATTTGTGGAGTAACAATCATTCACCAGAGCGAAAAGTCACCTGTTGATAGAGTGCAAATGAACGCTAGTGACAGTCCCATTCGCTAGCGAATTAGTGCCTGCGTCTGTTAGTTAAATTTAGATTCCATCAATGTTCCACTGCATGGACACAAGAAATATACAGGTATGAGTGCATAGCTTTTACTGTGCACTTATCATTAATACTGAGAATACTTAACACTTTACATGTCAAGAAAAGCTTTGATTGTTTTAAGACTTTATTAATACCAAGGTTTTAAGATATATATCTTATATTTTAATATATATAAAACGAAGAATAACATTAGAAACAACTAGAAGTTGAACGAAAAAGAGAGTTGAAGGGTACTGTATTAAACAGTCAAATTGTTGCTAGTGACGGGCGAATTTGTAAATGTCACGCAAAATGGCGAAAAATTAGCGAAACGGCACCGGCATCTAGTTTTTGACGCCAGCGTCCATTTTTCTATGTCGCTGTGAATTTGTGCCTGCCGAATAAATTCGCCCATCACTAATTGTTACATAGGATAGAGTAAGGATGTGCCAGGAAATAAAATCTTACTTAATTCAATAATTTATCTCGGGGTCACAAGCATTCTAGATAATAGAACCGTAACCTGTATTTGCTAGGTTGTAAAGGCTAGATACATAATAATAAATACATTTTATGTAAATAGTCGTTGCTATTCCAGTCACTAAATTGTGCTGTTAGGTAGGGACGTATCCTGAAGAGACTCTAGAGAAGGTTTTCCCATGTGGCTGATATAAAGAAGATAAGACAAGTTCTGTTACCTCAGTTGGTACCAAGGTGAGACAAGTAGTTAGATTAGCTTTAGAAAGATTTGTGGAGCTCACTGTAGGTGGTGAGAGATAGTGGTAAGCCAGCTAGCAACGGAGAGGAGACTCCAATGAGAAGTAAGAAGGGGCCAGCTCCCTAGTGATACTGTACCTCGCCAATCAGGGACCCAGCAGATAGGGAGCTAGATAGGTCCTGTTGTCACATAAAGGGCACCCCTAATGCAGGCTGTGGAGCCATAGAGCCAATTGGCCTGAAGGTAAGAAGGCAGGACATAGGTAGCAGGAGAGGTCCAAGCACTCTAGTAATCCCTGTTCTGTGTTAATGATTTTTATTATTAAAACAGTACTGGAACAGTATGAATAACTGATACTGGAGAAGCTGCACAAGTGACTGTGAATAAAGCTGTTATTGTGTTGTTTTTTTTTTTTTTTGCAGGATCGTGTGGACCTCCAGATTATTCTCTTCTCTATTCAACTACGGCTCCCATTGTATCCCATCTGTAATGGTGGTGTGTTCTCTAAAGGGTTAATTCAGCCATTTACTACATGAGGATAAGCCTTCCATATCTTCCAATGCAACCTACCCATAAAGTGGGCTTGGATGGCTAATCAAAAAGCAGAAAAAATCGAATTCTTTAATATACTACTACTATTATTAGGTCAGACCAGCCTTCCTGTTTTTGATTATTAAACCTGTTCAAGTTTAATAAAAACTAGGGATGCGCCGAATCCAGGATTCGATTTGGGATTCAGCCTTTTTCAGCAGGATTTGGATTCGGCCGAATACTTCTGCCCAGCCAAACCAAATCCTAATTTGCATATGCAAGTTAGGGGCAGGGAGGGAAAATGAAGCAAAACAAGGAAGTAAAAAATGATTTCCCTTTCCCACCCCTAAATTTGTATATGCAAATTAGGAGATGGTTCGGTATTCGGCCAATTCTTTCGCGAAGGATTCGGGTGTTCAGCCAAATCCAAAATAGTGGATTCGGTGCATCCTTAATAAAAACAAAAAATTACCTTACAATTATTTTATTTTTTTAAGAACAATTCCACAATGACCATTCAGTTTACTGTTTGGGTCTGCTTGGCCTTCTTGTGACCTTAGGGCTTCCCACATACCTAAATGGGGATGTCATGCACATGATATCCTACCAAATCCAGGGAGGGAGAGGTAAGTACATGGGTTTTTAGGTAAAAATATGCAAATAAATCTGGGGATCAGAAAGGACTCCTGCCCAAGGGGGGATCCAGGAACATAAAGGTCCAACTAGGACATCAATGGATGATACATTTTAGTATGTAGTATATTTGGGAAGCTTTTTGGGAAACAATGTTTTGTGGTTCAATATTACTAAGCACATTACTGAGTGGATGCCCCTAGACAAGAATAAGGTGGGAACACAGTTTTGTCCATTAAAATCCATAAATTGAGGTTAAAGTGCGTGGAGATCATTGACAGAGTTGGCCAAAATTTAGGGGCAGATTTATCAAGGGTCGAAGTGAATTCGAGGGAATTTTCAAAGTTAAGAAATTCGAAGTAATTTTTTGGATACTTCATCCATCGAATAGGATACTACAACTTCGATTCGAATTAAAATAGTTTGAATATTCGACCATTCAATATACGAAGTACTGTCTCTTTAAAAAAACTTTGACTATTAAACCTGCCGAAGTGCTATGTTAGCCTATGGGGACCTTCTACAGCAAGTTTTTTGAAGTCGAAGTAAAATCGTTCGATCTTACGATAAAATTGTTCGAACCGTTCGATTCGAACAATCTAATCTAATGGCAACCTTCTTCAGCAGTTTTCTACGTTTTTTGAAGTCGAAGAAAAATCTTTCGAACGATCGCTGAAATACTTCGAATCATTCGAACGATTTTACTTCGACCGCAAATGGCCAAATTCGATGAAAAATAACTTCGACTTCGATATTCGAAGTAATTCAATTTGATGGTCGAATTTCTAAATATTTTCAACTTAGAAATTCGAGCCTTGATAAATCTGCCCCTTAAAGTTAATAGGCATTGGTGACTGCCAGCATACTGACCCCTGACTGCCAAAAAAGATGAAGGAGTTAAGGCTTTGAATTGCTCGTATTTATTTTTAAACAGTGCATTTTCCAATACTTCACCAGACATATGAATTTGAGTCAATATTGTGGCAGTGATTATATCGTTTAATGCATAGCTTAAAATGACTTATCGAGGATTGCTTAAGGATCTACAGCAATTTAGCTCAACCCCAATACAAAGCTAAACAATTTCAACAGAATAACAAAATGCTTAAGACAGACAAATCTGTGTTTTTCACATTAACTCACATACCATCTGCTGTATTTTGCCATCTGTGGATCTTTTATAAAACATGACAGCCCTTTGTCACTGTTTCTGATTTGTTTGTAGCTGAAATATAAAAACAAAGCCATTCATGACACCCATGTATATTGTTTAATGCACAGTAATGAATAATTCTCCCTAGTTCTCTTCTACATAAATCTACTAGTGCAAGACTTAGTGGTGGTTTGTAGGTAGGGATGCACATATTTGGTTTGGCCTGAATCCAACCATTTGGTTTCAGTCTAATCTTTGCTCCGTACCAAATCTCAAACCATTTTTTTCATCACAAGCATAAGAAAATTTACAAGTAGCAAACAATATTTGTACTAACTTACCCTGGCTAGAACTTCTATGCTCATCTGATTTGGGAACACATCTACTCATTTACAGTGTCAGACTGGGCCAACGGGACACTGGCCCCACCGACCTAGGCCCGTTTCCCAACCCGGCCCCCTCTACCCAATGACAGGTGGAATGTTCAGGAGGTGGGGTGTAAAAGGTAAGGGTCACGTGGAGGGGGGAGGGCAGACGCCAGGAGGAGGACCATTGAAGTCAGCCCTGGTGGGCACTGGATGCTCCAGACTGACCATGCTCATTTATGATCTGTAGTAGTCATATTGATAATAATAATTAAATAATAATAACGTGCCCAAGATGCTAATGCTAGTGTTATATAATAATAATAATAATAATATTATTATGAGCATTAGTGACATTGGTTGGGGTTACAATTTAGTTTTTTGTTAATGCTTTTGCATATTACTCCATCCATCTGAGCTATGATTAATAATTTATTCATTTTATAAGTGTGTTTGCTTGTAATATATTACAGTCAGACTCCATGCTATTTAGTCCAGACAGAGTCAAAGTGCTGATAGTTTGCTCCTCCTCCATTATCAATAGGCAATCTAAGGCCATACGCGTTGAGCATACTGTTTGGTCCTGTGTAGATTCTCATTAGCAGTGGCAGACAGTGCACATCAACATCACTCACTCAAGATAGGGAGAGAAAAAAAACTTCTAACTGTGTTAATAAAATAAATCCTACTAGTACTATTATAGTGTAGATTACTAGCCATGAATCATGATTCCATGGCTGCTAACTGAGCAACTCACTTTGAAGGACTACCATATTACAGTATGAACACTCAGGGGGGTTATTTATAGAACGTCAAATGTTAAGAGTTTTTTTTACCTCAATTGAACTCAAAAGAACTCAAAACTTGAATGGTATCTTATTTAAGAAAATACTTGAATGGGAAAAACCTGATTCTGCGAGTTCGAGTCCCAAAACCTCAAATTGAGTTTTCGGGCACAAAAAACTCAAAAAAAACTGAACATCAAGCTGGCTGTTAACATGTTCAAATGGTTCAAGGGACCTCCTTTCATCGATTCCTAAATGACCTCAACAGGTTGTAGGTGGTGTATTTTCGGATTCCAGCTATTTCCAGGGTCAGGGTATAATAAAATCTCAAAACATTTTTAAAAACTTCAAAAATTCAAGTTTTTTTTAACCCTAAAATGTGAGTTTTGACCAAGAAATATGACAATAAATTTGCCCCCAAGTGTACCATTTTGTATTCTCTAAGGCAGATCCATCCAGTTATATAAAACTGTTCTTATTTGGGGGCTTTTTGTAAGCTTCATTAGGCATTGCCTAGGGAAAAATATTTCTCCAAGACGAGTTAAAGGGAGAACCATCTTTGTTCCTCTAGAGAAATAATGAATGACAATAAAATGGGTCAAACAGTTACAAGCAGAAGTGCCTACCAACTTCTGGGCCCACCAGGACTTTTCCTGGTATCCTGCTGGGCCATTCAGACACTGAGGGACATTACATTAAAGTTATACGGCTGCTAGTTGACCTGCTTACATAAACATCTTTATTAACCATCACCATCTGACCCTAATATTAATAAATGATCATCCTAGTATTATAGTGGGACCCATTTCCTAGACCTTCATTGACAAGAAATATAATTAGAAGAAGCTAATTAATTTAGTTCAGTGCAGTTTTAGTTTCCATAAAAAAAATGAAAAGAACTTTATAGTAAGAGATACATCAGAATACAGTTATATAGAGGGCAAAGGAGAAAGATGTTGTATATGACATATAGGGGCACATTTACTTAGGGTCGAATATTGAGGGTTAATTAACTAAGTCGAAGGATTTACCGCAATTCGTTCGATCGAACGATCGAAGGAAAAATCGTTCGATCGAAGGATTCGAAGGATTTTAATCCATCGATCAAACGATTTTCCTTCGACCAAAGATTTGTTAGAAAGCCTATGGGGACATTGAGGTTCGGTAGGTTTTACTTGGCAAAGTAGGGGGTTGAAATTAAAGAGACAGTACTTCGACTATAGAATGGTCGAATAGTCGAACGATTTTTAGCTCAAATTGTTCGATTCGAAGTCGAAGGTCGAAGTAGCCAATTCGATGGTCGAAGTAGCCAAAAAAAAGTTTTTTTTTTATTCTATTCCTTCACTCGAGCTAAGTAAATGTGCCCCATACTGTAACAATACAGGCAATACATTATTGGTAACCTCATTTACTTTGTTACTATTACAAAGGGTTGTTGCTTTTTAGGACCGAGGTTTCAGTAGTCAGACAAATTCAAAACCATAAATTCATTGCACAAAACAAATCTTTTAACCCTCATTAACCTACTGTATTGTAAGTGACAGCTCATTACTAAAGCTGAATGGACAAGTTCCAGATTTCAGTGGCACTGCTCATGTCCAAAAACCGTTAATGAATCTGCAAAAGATCAAAAAAAAATCTAAGGGACATTATTGCTTATTATTATTTTTATTATTAACCATTATTACATTTAATTTGTCTTCGTGTACTCGAATTTCACAATTGGAGAACTGGATGGTAAACATTAAGTACTAAAGTTCAGAGTGGAGCAGGTAGAAGCCAGATTTGGGGCCATGTAGTGTCTGTGAGACAATCTGGATTCAAGGGTTGTAGTGAAAGAGAGAGAAAAAAATATATAGGTGAGAATCACATCTCTATATAAAATAGAGTTTACATACTGTAGCTACCTGACGGTACAATCACTGCTTTTGGTACTGAAGACTAAGTTGGGTCGTTTTCTGCCAATAACTCCTTTAGTTCTTTTAAAACAATCAATTTGCTTTTTTCTGCACTTTGAATACATTAAAAACACTAATAAAAACTCCTCTAATTGCATATTCTGTGAAGAGATACCACCAGGTGAGGCTTAGGAGTGGCAGCCATATTTATGCCTTTCAAAAGAAGAAATGACAGAGCTAGGGTAGCGAATCTCTCCAGACCCAGCTTCTCTATTCCAGAAGAGCAACACAGCACATGGAAACTAGTATATGAACATTTACAGTATTTAATAATATTAATTAAATTGAATTAATTTAAATGTAATTAATGTTAGAGGGCAGATAGGGGCTGGGATGGGGGAATCCAACTTGCCTACTCCAACCTGTTCCATGTGAATACAGCCCTGCCGAATGCAGGCATTTCTGTATTCATCTGGAAGGCACAGGCCCATTCTAGAGTGCAAGACCTTGCTACACCCCTTACTGCAGTGCCTGGCCAACTTATATCTGCTCCCTAGCCAGAGTGTGCTCATCCATGCCACCCCTGTGATTGAGTGCATGCTCATGCAGTGAAGAAGACTGAAGCAGACTGCAGATCCCTCAGGAGCTAGAGGCGTCAGAAGACCTATATGCCTGGCACCCCCCAGAAATGTTGCTCCTTAGGCCTTCTGCCTACCCATAGTTCTAGCCCTGCGACCCAATGCCCTTTGGCAGAGAAGGGTAAAACCTTCAGCTGTGGGCCATGTGAAACTGCTTGAGATCCTATCATTTTAGTTCCAATACGTCTTACTAAATATATATCGATTTAGAGAAGATTCAAGTATTTGTGTATCCATCTCATTCATAAGTATTAAATCTGTGTTTTCCAAGTGGCGTGGCTTTCAGCATTACTTTTGCTTGTTCCCTCCCTGCAGTCTCTGGGGAACTTTGCGTGTGTCTTTCATTGGGAAACAGAACAAATAGTAAATCAATCAAGTCTATTTATAATCTTGTTATCATTTGTGACTACCTAAACCTTTACTTAATTCCACTCATAATGTAGGTCATGGTGATACAAAGATGTGTATTCCATAAACTGCCGTATTCTGAGTTACAGCGCTTGCATGTGAAGCGAATTAGATTAATATCTCCAGGGCACATAACTCAATCCTGCAAGTTATTGTTGTACAACGTAGCATGCAGTGCATTCAATTCTCTTTTATTGAATTTTCCAGCTCTTTGCATATCTTCTCTTGTAGGACATGTGGAGAACTCACAGATGCCATTTATTTCCCTTGTTGTTTGTAGCTGTACTTGTCCTATCAACATGCCAAATTAGCTTGCATATAGAAGTCTTAAAGGACAACTAAGTTCTGTTTTATAAAAGAGGGCTACTCACGGTCAGCCCTTCCCAAAGGCTGCACCCAACTCTCAAAAGGGGCTGGTGTGAAGCATCAGACATGGCAGCCTGATTTTGGCCCAAGGCAGAAGGAGCCCTTTCCAGGTGTCGGGTGCAGCGCTTGTGGCCAGGGAGAAGTACATTGGGCTTCTATTGTAAAATACTTCTAGTTCTCCTTTTCATTGGGGGTATGGTGGTTTCCTTCCTTCATCATATGATTACCCTCTATACAATTGCCACTATCCCTTTTTTCTGCTCCCACATAATATGCAATGAGAGCCAGATAAAGTACAGCAGATGCATACCAAATGCAAAAAGGTTTTTTTTTAATGCAAGTGTAACCAGGGCCTTGATCTACCCCTCTATAAAGAATGAATTTGATTCTTTCCAGCTATAAAATGGGAGTCACTGCCCCATCTAAAAAACAAATGCTCTGTAAGGCTACATGTGTTTTGTTATAGCTACATTTAATTACTCTTATTTCTATTGAGGCCCTCTGCTTATTCATATTCCAGTATCTTATTCAAACCAGTGCAGGGTTGCTAGGGTAATTTGGACCCTAGCAACCTGATTGCTGAAATTACAAACAGGATAGCTGCTGAATAAAAAGCTAAATAACTCAAAAAACCACAAATAAAATGAAAAAATTACAAATGCCAATTGTCTCAGAATATCATTCTCTACATGATACTAAAAGTTAATTCAAATGTGAACAAACCCTTTAAGTAATGGTGCCAATACAATTCCTTTTTGATGCAACCACAACTGCAATTACGGTGTAAGTTAGCATTACCCTCTTTTATTGCATAACCATTTAAAGTGGACCTGTCACCCAGACACAAAAATCTGTGTAATAAAAGTCCTTTTCAAATTAAACATGAAATCCAATTTCTATTTTTTTATTAAAGCATTCATAGCTTTTGTAAACTCATTTAAAAATCTCAGCTGTCAATCAAATATTGTCTGCCCCTCCTCTATGCCCTGGGCATAGAGGCGGGGCAGACAATTACTTTCACTTTCCATTCAGCACTTTCTAGATGTCACTGCTCTCCCCACATTCCCCCATTCTCTTTACCATTTAATTGTGTAAACAGGGCATGGGAATGGACATCGGGTCCCCCATTCTGGTGCACAAACAAGATTCTGAGATGATGCAAGGCTTTCCTTAAAAGCAGTGTCCACAAAATGGCTGCTGCTTGCTTGCTATAATTATGAGTTTCCAGACTGAAGGAAACAAGATTCAAATAATTTATATAGTGTAATTAAAGTTCATTTTGCTTGACTAATGTGATAAAATAGGATTTGGAATAATTTTTTTGGGTGACGGGTCCCCTTTAAATAATGAAGAAATACTTTAATAATAGGATTAACTTGTGTTTCACAACATGCAATTAGCTACCAGATAGACAGCAATAAACACTGCAAGGCTAAATGAGGGAAAAAGTCCATAGTAGGCAAAAAAATGTCCACCGCTTCACTCCTTGTCTGCCTTAGTAAATGATTTCCTATACCCTTTATTGTTTTGCTTTGTTTACGGAATGTGAAGCATTAGGCATAAATGGAAGGCCCAGGCTCCTCAAAGTGATTTTTAAAAATGTATAATTTCTGTTGCCTTAAGTATCCTGGTATTGTTAATTAGTACAGAAAATGAATCAGAGAGGCTGAGACATTCAGATGTTATTAATGAATCTGTACACACCACCAGTCTAAGTAACAATGCATCAAGCTGAAGGGACACAAAGCAGAGTGGAAAGCCCTTTAGCTGAGAGAGAGAGACAGTTCAGCGACAGTAACGGAGTACAGAGAGTGAATTAGCTGGACCGATATATGCTGCAGCCACTTAGCGAGAACAATAGAGAGTAAAGCTGGCCATAGACGCAAAGATCCGATCGTACGAATCAACGTACGATCGGACTTTCCCATCTCCCGACCCTCCACTAACCATTCAGATCAAAGTCTTTACCATTCCGATCAAATAAGAACAGATCACCCAATGTTCTGCCCCTGACAGCAATCGTACGATACTTATGTCTGACAACACTAGTGACAGTCTCCCACTGAAAATCGTACGATCGGCAATACACGCAGAGATATTATCGGCAGGCGACAGAAATTTTCTAACCTGTCCGATCGACCAAACGACCGATCTCCGACGGACGAAAAATGTCGGAACTCTCCACACATGGTCCGAAAATCGTACGAATCCACGATTCGTACGATCGGATCTTTGCGTCTATGGCCAGCTTTAGGGTAGGACTACACGGATCATTTCCATGCTGACGCGCTGCGCAAAAATGCAGGCATCAAATCAGATGCAACGGAAGTGAATGCATTGTCGGATGGTGTCGCATGGTTAATCCTATGCAACACGACTGTCGGATGCAGACCCAACATGTAGCGTCTGCATGCAACAGTCGTGTCACGTCGGATCAACCCTGCGACACCATCCGACAATGCCATTACTTACCTTATTTCTGTCAAATCCAACGTGACGCCTGCATTCTTGCGCAGCGCGTCGTATCACACTGAAATCGTTGGTGTAGTCCTATCCTTAGTCAAGGTGGGCTGGGCCAAACACAATTCAGACCACGGTACCAGGAATTAAATCATAGTGGAAAATTGTGTGGGTCAAATAAGGTACCAGGCATTGACAAGGACAGAGTTAATAACAGGTCAAATCATACACACATAATCAATGCTATACCAGTGGGAAATACAGGAGCAAAGTCAACAGGTCTGGATTAGTGGAGAGGCCACCCGGGCCTAGGGCGGCAGGATTTTAGGGGGGGGCATGCTGCCCAACCACAACCACATTGGTTCAGAAACACTGGGGATGCACAGGAGATTCAATAGATATTTAAATTCCCCGTGTACAAATCCCCATTGATCCAGTCCCAATGATGAAAAAAGGGTAGAGGACAGGGGCAATAAACGGCAGCGGGCCTAGGGGCACCCGCTATGTAAATCCGGCCCTGAAAGTCAGACAAGCCAAAATTTAAACTAAACTAAACTGCTGGAACACTGGACTCCCTCAGTCACAGGAACACCTTTCTCTAGGTACTAAACCTGTTTATTAAGACAATGAGCCAGAGCGGGCATGATCTATAAAAGGGCTTCCTCTGAACACTGGCTGCCCAAAAGCCATTTAACCCATACCTTTGCTGGGCTGGATTTCATGATAGATATAAGTGTTTCCCGATGGTCAAAACACAGCCTAATTTATGGTATAGCTGCTAAAAGTTTCCTGTTGGACATGTTCTACAACTCACTTGCACTTGCTCACATATCACAGGGGACACGACCATCCGAAATCATGTAAAATTACGGTTGCCAACCAACCCAGACGGTAAATCACCAGCCAGTGCCGGGCCTGTAATCACAAGTTAACTGGCAATGTACTAGTAAATTTGTAATACCCACAAAACCCTCCCTTCCCTGACTGTCTCATTGCTAGAGCACTTCATATAAGGAAAGGTTTGCATAAGTTCCGCCACTTCATCCCGCCCACACAACCCATTTCCCCCACCAACCGGCCCCTTTTTCTACCTACCCTGCCCCTTCCCACAACCCCAAGTAACGTCACGAACGGCCCCCAACCCTAAGGCTGGTATTTAGAAAAAAGGTGGCAACCCTACATATAGTGTGGGTGCTGACTGATTAACAATTTTAGTGTAGACGAGCTCCTTTATGAGAATGAGAATGTTGCTGAATTGTTACACATCACCAAATGGAGCGCACATCCACGAGTACAGAAAAAACCTGGATGCCAGCCCTAAAAACTGTAAATACCAACCAAATTGACAGCACACCAAGCAGATTCCAACAAGAAAATAGAAGGAAAAAAATGGATGGTTTATTAAATCCAACATTTCAGTTCCTCACTGGAACTTTCATCATGGAACAGACTATATACAGTATATGACAGATGTCAGACCATGACACATACTAGCATGAATTTGTACTATGCTATTCCAAACAATAGTTTAATTTCTGTATTTAAGAAGAATTTTATTAAGGCCATATCCATCTATCAGTACCCAGTGGCTTTGATGATGAACCGGAAAACAAATTGGATATCCCTTATGGTTGTCCTAAACAAATAATAGACACAGAAATAACAGCCCAATGAAACTGCTAATAGCACAGAAGTCTTACATGACACTGGATTCCATTACAATGCATGGAAAAGACAATTTCTCCTTGGTCTTGAAAAAGCTGTGTGTAGTCCTATCCTTGTTAGAGTGGGAAGAGTCAAGGTGGCATTGGTTAATATTGAGATAATCAATAGCTGGGATGAGGACAGTTGAAACCCCGGTGATTGATGTCTCTTAAGCATTCATGAAGTGGAATGTTTCTGCAGTGCAGAATATAGTATGTGGGCCCAAGACCTCTGACCAGGGAATTATCTATGTCAATATCTTAATGAGAGCTTAGACTCCCATCAGTTTTAGATGCTCTTCGCTGTATAACAGACTATAAGACCTACTGTATTTCTGCAATAATGTAGCAGTATTTCTACTTTTGGAGGTGGGAACCCAGTACTGAAATCATGGAAGCAGACTGGAAAGACTGAAGAAATACAACTGTGGAGTAAAGGAACTTTTGTCTCTGAGTAGTAAAAAGACCTATGAAAAATGTAAATCCAATAATAATATATAGTATGTATTTAGTTCCTGTAGGGTATGGAAATAAAAAATAAATAGCAACTATAGCAATAGCAAGTACAGAAATATCAAATAAATGAGTCCCCCACATTTGGGCAAGCAGCCCTAAACATGAAAGTCTTCTGGTCTTGTGTCAGTCAGTCCAGGTGATAGTGAGTCCTGGGATAGCAATGCCACCCCATGAAGAAGTCCTTTCTCTTCTCATGCGCAAAGCTTACTGCAGTTCAACTTAGCGGGACATCTCTCTGCCTCTCACTTTTTCAAGTACATGTACGGAATCTGTTATCCAGAAACCCTTCATCCAGAGAGCTCCAAATTATGGGAAGGCCATCTTCCATATCAAAATAATGCAGTTTTTTTAAATTATTTTAAAAAACAATGGCTTGTACTTGATCCAAACTAGGATATAAATAATCCTTACTGGAGACAAAACCAGCCAATTGGGTTTATTTCATGTTTACATCATTTTCTAGTAGACTTAAAGGGATACTGTCATGGAAAATCATGTTATTTCCAAAAATGCATCATGTAAAAGTGCTGCTCTAGCAGATTTCTGCACTGAAATCCGTTTTTCAAAAGAGCAAAAAATGTTGGAATCTGACATGGGGCTAGACATATTGCCAGTTTCCAGGTGCCCCCAGTCATGTGACTTCAGCTCTGATAAACTTCAGACACTCTTTACTGCTGCACTGCAAGTTGCAGTGATATCACCCTCCTCCCTTCCACCCCAGTAGCCAATCATCAGAACAATGGAATGGTAACCAGATAACAGCCCCCGGTTAGATATAAGAATATCAACCAATAGTAAAAACCCATGTCCAAGTGCGACCATATTCAGTTACACTAAGTAGGAGAAATAAAAACCTGAAGGCATTTCCATAGTGCAGCACTGGCTCTTCCTAAAAGCACATGACCAGGCAAAATGGCCTGGGATGGCTGACTAACTAAACACCAATATTACAAATAAAAAAAACACATATTTTGGGTTAGGAATGAAATTGTATATGGTAAAGTAAATTATTTGCAGTGTAAACAGTGTAATTTAGGAATGAAAAATACACCATAGAAATCATGACAGAATCCCTTTAAAGGAATGAAGATCCAAATTATCGAAAGATCCCTTATCCAGAAAACCCCGTATCCCAAGCATTCTGGATAACAGGTCCCATACCTGTATTTAGGATGACATCACAATTTCAAACCAGACAGCTGAAACGCATTCTTGGAAATGAGGCATCATATTCTGCCATCTGTATTGAGTGTCCACTGCCAAGGGTCTTCTAACCCTTCAAACGCAATTGCAAATTTCGAATCGGGAGGGGACTCATTGTGGGTGAAGGGGTTGGTGGCTCTATTGATCAGAGGTCTCAGCTACTCTCAGTTCGAGGTGCCTGAGCCACACTGTATTCCACCGAATGTGCGTCGCATAATTATGGCTTTAGGTCATTGTTACCAAATAGTTTGTGTCCTCAACCTCACACTATATGGGAGGGATCTTGAAGTGGGTGAAGGGATTGGCACTGTGAGGGGTATCCTCTGGGGGACCTCATCGGCATTCACATTTACTACGGTGACCTTTTTAATGTGCATTACATAACTATTTTGACTAGCAGTCGCTTCCTAGATACATAGGTGTAATACCTCCTGAACCCACCAATTGCTTGGTCAATTAGCCTCCTGCAGCTAACCTATATTTTTAATGTTGCACACTAGACTTTGATTTAATGTTATATTAAAGGTTACGTTTTAAGTTATATGAGCTTTGGAGCTTATGGATGGGAGGGTGCAGTTGTATGGCTCAGCTCTTTCATTTTTTTCTCTTGTGTTATATGTTTAACACCATCCCCTGTGTTTGATAGGTGGTGCTCACCAATACCCAATTTTTTTCTTCTAACACAGGCCACAAAGACATTGTATAGATGGCAGACAACTGAATAAGGACACATTTACGGTAATATACTGTATGCATTTATTCAAATGTCTTCAGACTACAGATCTAGTGGCATTAGATAATTGGTGTTATAATTGGTGATATATTTTGCCACCACTGAGCTTAGTAATATGGCAGCACCCACTCATATTTATAACTGAAAAGCAGAGAAGGCACTCTGTGTGTGTGGCCTGCTATTCAGCACCACAATCATTGCACTGGAAATAACACAATTGAAAGCAGCAAAATGCAATCAATACTTGGGAACAATCAAAATTTGGTACAATGGGTTTTTTTTGTTATATTAGTAAAGTACAGGTATTGGACCTGTAATACATAATTCTCGGGACCTGGGGTTTTCCACATTCTGTAACTTGGATCACCATACCTTAAATCTAGTAAAAAATGATTTACATTATGTATTAAACTCAGAATGCTGAAAAATTTGTTTTTTTAGTACCAGTACAAAAAAATCGGAATTTTTAAGGATTCATTATAACTTAGTTGGGATCAACTACAAGGCACTGTTTTATTATTACACAGAAAAAGTAAAATATCTTTAAAAACTTGATTAAAATGGAGTCTGTGGGAGATGGTCTTCCCTTAATTTCTGGATAAAGGTTCCTATACCGATAATTTGTTAATCTTAGAAAAATGCTGCATAAAACACCTCTGTTAGCAAATGAGCCCTAATGCCTGCTTAAAGACATAAGCAAATAATGCATACAAATGTGATATATTTCCCCTTTAACTGTTGCATGTCATAAGTGGAATTGCTTTGTGATATAAAGAACGGACAATGGAAAGTCAATATACTTTTTGCCTTATGCTGCAGAAAAAATTTTTCATCCGGATTTTTTCCTTTCAATCATTCTTAACAATGAGAACAGATTAGACATGTTTTGCTGAGTAGAAGAAGTCTAAGCAATGCTTAATCACAGTGCTATCCTCATTAGACTCTCTAATATTGAAGGAATCTTTTCCAATCTACATAGTCAATAATACTACAGGGTGACCTTGCACTGATTGATTTTCGAGTGTTCTCTTTGTATATCCACACTGTTACTCAGCATAATAATGTCTTAACGGTTCAGAACATGAAGGGCGAAAAGAAATGAGAATTTTTAAAAATGGTATCATTGCAGTGAAATAGCCAATAGCTACTTTTTATTGCACAATCATTTGCCGAAGGTTGTGATTTTGATTATTATGACGGCATAGTAACAGAGATAAAGTTGCGGAGGCTAAAATTTTAAAATAATGTAAAAATTCCCACGCAGGCTTGTAGCCTTTCCGTTCCTTCATTAGCACATATGTAATAAAAGGCACAACATGTTCCCCGGTGCAGTAACCCCTAGTAACGAATAAGATGCTTGTGTTTAAGCAGGTGACCGTTAATCCTTCCTTCTTATTGGTTATTACATAAGGCAGCCATTCAGGGCCCAATCTGCAGAGTGCATAGGGGACACACAAACATGCCCAATTCCTGAATGAGGGATATCCATAGTAGATGACTACCAGTCAGGATCTGTGGACCATCATACATGGAAAAAGTTTAGCAAGATAATATCAGTATGTGTACAGTCTTCAAAGCAGAGGAATTTTTTACTTCAACAATAAATTTCACTGGTACCATTAAAAATAACCAGTGAGCAATTAGCTTTGAACAGACTAAGGGGCAAATTTACTAAAGGGCGAAGTGACTAACGCTGGCGAAAATTCGCCAGCGTGACGTCATTTCGGTACTTCAACAATTTACTAATGGGTGCAGGTTTAACTTCGGACTCTAACGCCAGGTGAATTTTCGCTCTGGCGAACGGACGTAACTGCGCAAATTCACTAAGATGCCGACTTTACTGAACGTTAGCTGTTCCGCCAGACTTGCCTTCGCTCAGACCAGGCGAAGTGCAACGGAGTGTATAGGACTTCGCAAAAACGCAGTCGTCTTTTCACTTTTTCAGGGTGACTGGCAGCAAAAGTCCGTAAATTTTTTTTGCCTACTATAAACTATACACTGGGCTCATATGTAGGGCATTATAAAAACTCTTTTTTTATTTTTTTAAGGTTCCCTGGGCTTGTTAAATGCAATGTATTTGCTGCAACATAAACGTGTTTTCAACTTTCACTTCCCGCAGTATGCAAATTAGCCAATGCCAGCGCAACTTCGTTTTGCTTGCCGCAGTAATGCCAGACAAACTTCACCAGCGTTCGTCGCCCTGGACGTAACTTTGCATGTTAGTGAATTAGCGTTGTCTGGGCAAATTTACGCCTGGCGAATTGCGATGTGAGCGAAGAGGACGCTAGCGCAAATTCGGCGCTTAGTGAATCTGCCCCTAAATTAGAAAATTAAAGGAAATATTTTGTATGCTGCAATGTGTTATTGAACTGGAACAATTTAACAACTGTGTAGGTAAAACAGTAACGTTCTAACAGGCTAAAATGTAAAATTCTGTATTTAATGGTGAATGCCAGTAACAATCGTATATAAGCAAAAAAAACTCTTCTCTCTGCTAAAATCATATAAAATCATGAATTTACCATGATAATAATAATAGCAAACTATATTATTATATTATTATTTCAAGCACAACGCTTCAACACAGCTTTCTGCCACATTGCGCAACCTCTGTCCATTGAGTGGAGACAGTAAAACAGATGGCATGGACTATTTTTCTGTTTTTGCATGTAGGGGGCCCGTTATCCAGAATGCTCGGGACCTGGGATTTTCCAAATAAGGGTCTTTCCATAATTTGGATCTTCAAACCTTAAGTCTACTAGAAAATCATGTAAACATTAAATAACCCCAATAGGCTGGTTTTGCTTCCAATAAGGACTAATTATATCTTAGTTGGGATCAAGTACAAGATACTGGTGTCTTATTAAAGAAAAAAGGAAATCATTTTTAAAGATTGTAATTTGATTAAAATGGAATCTATGAGAAATGGCTTTCTGGATAATGGGTTTCCAGATAACTGATCCCATATCTGTACCAGCAAGTTCTACTTGCTCTACCAGTGTCTTCAGAAGTCTCCCTGTTCAGAATGCTGCACATACACTTGCTCCCCCCATACAATCTTATTCCAAGTTTTCTCTTTGGTGTTGAACCAACACACACATATGGGATGATCTAAAGAAGAGCCTTCCCATCCAATTGTTATATGTCACCAGCAAGATAAATTATCTTCATTGCCATAACTTCTTCCAAAAGTGGCTAATAAATCAAACCTCTTTTAAAGTCCCTTCCTCAGTCCTTCTAGGAAAATGTTGGGGCAATCGCTCCTAAGACTACAGTTCGTGTATGAGTACTGTCATTGTCTATCAAACACCAGTGAATATGCCTTTATTGTTGTTTTCAAATCCCATAAACCTAATTTATTGAAAGAAAAGGGCCGTGTTTTTTGAACTTTGAGTTGCACCCTAAGACACGGCTCATTGTGCTCCCAGAATATAGCGCAGTTGTGTGCACATTAGGGTAGGACTACACGGATGTTTTCGGCGCGATCCGACGCACTGTGACAAAACTCTGGCGTCAAATTATATACAATATAAGTCGCATCAGACAGTCATGTCGCGGCGGATCAACGCTGCAACTTCATCCAACATTTCGATCTCTTACCTTATTTCCGTCGCATACGATTTGACGCCGGCGTTTTGTCGGATCACGGCGAAAATGTCCGTGTAGTCCTACCCTTAGTGTGTTATACAGGTACAAGAAGACTAACAAGTAGGGATGGGCGAATTTTTTCACCTTGTTTCGCAGCGAAAATGATGCCCATAGACTTGCATAGCAGTGCCCCTCAAAAAAAATTTGACGCCCATAAGACTTCAATGGGCGTCGGGAACATTTCGCTGGCGTCGAATCTTTGCCGAAATAAAACGGGTCAAATTCGCCCACGTGAATTCGGCCAATGTAGGCAGTTATATAAGAATAAGCAATCTAGCATTCCTCAGACTCACATACCCTCTGGACAGGTCATTCACTGTTTCAGAGGAAATTATACTGTGTCTGTAAGGCCATGGATATATTCACATTTGAATTAAAAATAATATACCTTGTGCATTTGCAGGTAAAATACATTGGAGTGAAACTGGCCCATGTGTCCCCTCAACCCAAATCACCTTCATCATTACTGTATACAAGGATGGAAGGGTGGGACTGCAAAGGTATGATGGCGACCTCTGATGGGCCGTATAGGAGCATACCTCCCAACTGTCCCGTTTTTTGACAGCTCAACCCGCAGTCCCTCGTTTGTACTGTTAAGATCCGTTTTTCTCTACACTGAACAGCCAGAAAAAGAAACAAAGCTTCTAACTTAATTGGCTTTTGGCAGAGAGCCCAGAACAGCCCCAGCTTCAAATAAGATACTTTTTCTAGATAAGCAAATATATCTAGAACAATATATTATATAACAATATAAGATAACGGGTCCCTTGGGAAAAGTTAGACTCACAGCTTAAAGGGCAATTCACTTTCTTTAGCAAAACTGTGGTCACGAAAATGGGCGTGGTCAGACAAAAATTGCCCCGCTATGTGCGCCAACTTTTTTTGTCCCTCTTTTTATTTCCAAAATGTTGGGAGGTATGTAGGAGGCAGGTCTGCTTACTTAGAAGTATGTGCGGCTGGGTGTTTGAGGCTGACCTGTGAGTATGTGCAGTGGGGATTATGTGCAGCAGGGGCCTGGAAAAACATTTTCATTGGGGGGCCCAAACGTTACGCCCCTAATGGTGACCACTCCTTGCTGCTCTGTTCACTTAACTGTAGCCCATCACCCCTTGGCCAATCCCTAGATAAACTACAACACCCCAAATCCCATGACTATCCTTAAGGGACCCTTCCTAGCCTTGTCGTTGCCCTGTCCCTCCACCTTCCTTTTTAGTCCAGGGGCCCACAGATACATAGTAATGCATATCTCAACTGCTAATACCTTTTTGGCAATTAATAGGTTCCACTGTTCAAAGGGTTGAATACATTCTAAAAAAAATGACACTTTTATCAGCTTCTGCGAAGTTTCATTAAATACAAAACCATGCTGAAATGCTGGGAATCCATCTGGGTTCCACAGTTCAATGTTTGATATATATTGAACAAAATAGTTCAGCAACATAATTTGTGTTCCGTTTGCTCATTTCTGTCCATAACCCCATCATATTACTGTCTGCTGCAAGTGTTATTATTTTAGTTTAATTGCTGCAACGTTGCTGCCATCTAGTGGCAACAGATTTAATGTCTCTATTCTGCTGCTTTTTACTCATTTCTACAGGTATGGGACCGGTTGTCCTGAACGCTCGGGACCTAGGGTTTTCTGGATAATGGATCTTTCTATAATCTGCATCTTCATACCTTAAGTCTACTAGAAAATCATTTAAACAATTAACCCAATAGACGTGTTTTGCTTCCAATAAGGATTAATTATATCTTAGTTGGGATCAAGTACAAGCTACTGTTTTATTATTACAGAGAAAAAAAGGCATCATTTTTAAAAATTTTAATTATTTGGATAAAATGTGCTGAGAGATGGCCTTCCTTTAATTTGAAGCTTTCTATATAACAGGTTTCTGGATAATGGATCCGATACCTGTAGATTAGATAGTCCTGTACATGCTGTCATAAGATCACTTAAATGCATGTCCCTTATCCACTTCAGATGAAAGCCACAAATGAGGAAAAAATGCCATGTGCATGTAATATCGATAACGCTGGCCCAAAATAAGCATACGCCTTCCGTCGCATCGTTGCAGTTACATAAGAAATCACCATGGTTACAGCAGAGTGTAAAACTGCTGATCGAGACCAAGAGAGCTGCTTGAGTTAAAAATAAATATTTTTCTAACAGAACGTTTCACCTATTGACAGAGGGGCAAGAGTAATCGGCTGCTGCACAGAAGCCAGAGGTACAGACATTGCTTCAAACTTGCTCTTATTAACAGGGGGGGACAGTCAACCCCGGACCACTTGAGCACTCATGTAATATAAGGAGTATTGTGCCTGTGCAATGAATACTTGTACAAAATAAAACAGACCAAGTTAATTTAAGTCAAAACAAAAGACCAAGGCCCATTAAGTTCAACCCTTCCGCAGTGCACATATATACACATAATTCTACAGATATATTGCCATAGTCAGCACTTTATGGGGGAATTAGCGTTTGGTAGGCAGGTAACTGTAGGAGCTGGAGCTTAGAGACAGGGACGCCAAGGCTTCGGACAAAACACGGGTTTATTAAGCGCTGGGCATTCCCAACAAAAGGCAACCGAAAACGGTCCAGCAACTTCAATGCAAAACATTCAGGTACATTCAGGGTAAAGTGCAGCAACTTCAATAGACAACATTGAGGGTTTCTCACCCACTGGTAAACTCTCACCCTCTATAACTTCAGACTTCATTCACTCAGCCCTGCTGGCTTCCACTCCTGGGACTCTCTTGCTGGCAGTAAGATCCCTTCTGCCAGGTACTGTCTCTCCCAGCAACACCTACTTCTCTCCACTCAGCTGCCACTTAATTACTTGGTTGAGAGGGAATATTAACCCTAACTGTGCTGGGTATCCCTCTGCAACCCATATCATGCAGCTTAAATGCACTTTCCTCCAAGACAGTGCTGTTTCCCAAACACCCTGTTTTCGAACCCAGGGGTGGAACACATTGATACCCCCAAAAAAATAAATACAACTCTTATTCTCTTAGAGAGATTTCTACCTCCAGTTTTTCCATTCATTCTTTGGTTGAAGGGCAAGGTTGTCGCTTCTCAGTTATACAACCCTTTAGACATGATTTCAACCTTTCTTTAGCATGTGACAGATGCAACACATACATGTCAATCAGACGTATGGTCTCTTGTAAACATGAACCTCTCTCAGGCATCATCAGTTTTCGTTCACACTTTTGCTTTACTTTACTCACCCAAGTTACCCTAACTGAACCACGGGAGTCACTTTCATCACAGGCAGCAACACATTCCGTCACTAAACCTGAACCTGCATATGGAGGCTTATTTATTTTTAAAATACCCCCAATCATGGACGGAATTACTCTCTTAGATGAACCCTTTAAGGCAAACTTATTACCTTTACCATAGGGATATGACACATGTATGTCTATGGGAGTGGTCACACACCTCCTGCGTTTTTCCAACTGGGGAAGACACTTTGGCTGGACTTGTATCAACCCTGTCAGACACACATGCTTTGGCGTCTTTGTCACCATCATGCACACTCTTCATTTTACATTTACCCACTGTAGGTTGTCCTTCTTGGTCACAGATTTATGTCACACACACTGACACACAATCAGTTACATGCTCAGTGTTAGCAAGCAACCCACATTTAGCAGCATTGGTATCCACACTGGACTCATTCACCGACAGACAGACACTTTCTGTCTGCAACACTCCTCTAAGGCCTGTAGAACAGGAGTGGTGACACAAATAGGATCTGAGGTATCCAGAACCTGACAACCTGGAGCCTTAATAGGAAGTTCTACATCAACTTCACTTTCATCCCCAGTCTCTTCATGTGGCTTACCATGTTATCTTTTTCCACAACACACTCAGTTTTGTTGCTACTCAACACACAATCACTGAGCTTAGCACAACCCTCTGTCTCTAGGGGTTCCCTATGGGTGGTCTGGGAATCCCCACCTGTAACACTTTGCTCACACTACTTCTAAAGGACAGGTCAAATATCTCCCTCAGCTTGGCACTTGCAGCCGTCGACCTTTCAAAGGGGCAATTGTCAGCTGACCTGGCACAAAACAGTAGGTGCAGTCTACAGACACAATTTTGCATATATTCTCAAACCTGCACACAGTCTCATACACATTATACATGGGGCAGGGCTTAGGGTTCACTTCACCTTTCCGATCGGACGAGAGGAAGTGCAGGCGTCACGTTGGATGCGCCAAATCCGACGTGATTTCGCACTGTGTAGTTCCAGCCTCTCTCTCTGCTTTCACATATTCCCCACTGTGAATTCTCATTCACCTTCTCTAGGGGAACACTTACTTTGGGGGTCACCCCTACACTTTTCACATGGGTGTTACTTCACACCCCACAGTCACACACACACACACACAGAATTCATATGTGGACATTGGACGGCAAAATTACACATAACATTTTATAATACACAAAAGCTATGAATATCTTGTAAATTATATCCTTATAAACGGTGAGTTCTGATGTCATCAGTTATAAACGGTGAGTTCTGATGTCATTTCTGTCACATGACTCACTGAAATGTGTGTATTATAATAAATAAAGTACCCCCAGTTGCAAAATATGAGGATATTAGAAGTTACCTCGGAGTTCCATGACCTTTATAAAAACACTCGGCCTTCGGCCTCGTGTTTTTATATGGTCATGAAACTCCTCGGTAACTTATAATATCCTTATATTTTACAAGAGGGGGTACTTTATTCACTATATTATTCACCATCTGGTTTGATTGCCCCACATTCAGTGGTTTGTTGTTTCCCCAGAATAAGGGAAAGTCTGTTCCCAGAACAAGCTCCTCATTAGTGTCACTGGCATCGACCAGTGAGTGGACAACTGTTTTGAAACTCTTTTGTGGTTTCAAAAGTCCCCAAATACAGTTGGCTTAGGGTTCACTTGCATAGCTGGGACCTCCTGCAGTGGTAAAACAAATAAGAGCAGTTCATGCCATATCCCTGACTCCGTGAACTTAGTGTCCAGTGTGACCCACTTTTACTTCCACAGATTTTTCAACAGTCCCTTTAAGACAGGGGTCCCCAAGCTTTTTTGGTCCGGGACCTGTGTAGACGCCAAATTTTTGGCAAGGGTTGGAGGGGGTCAGCATCCAATTCTGGGCACTGCGTACAATTCGGGCACCGGATTAATTTCTGCGCCCAGTTCAGGACTGTCCGAGGCCCGGTTCTGGGCGGTTGGGGACCCCTGCGTTAAGAGACCCAGCGTACCCTGAGAGAGATCCTGTGCACTTAGCTCTTTAGGTCCCAGAACCTTGTCTTTACTAACACAGTCCCAATTTGTACCCCACCAGCTTGCTGTTCCCTTTCAACCACCCCTTTACAAACAGTCTTACCATTCCTGTAGGGCATGAAACTCTCTGCAACTGCTGGGGGTGAACTCTGGCCAACCTTGCCCGACTGGACAGTGAAACCGGTGGGGCTCCAACTTTTGGGCACCACCTTTTGGGACTCGTTTCCTTGCTTGAATCCAAGCACACACAAAGTCTTTCTCACTTCTGTGCCATCTGTTGCAAAAACACTGGCCGCTGTACCCTTAACAAAGCCTGCTGGTAGAACTCACTCTGTGGTACACATAAAGAAATTAGTCTCTTTGGCTAAAGATTTTACAGGAGCAGCCACTGCTCCTTGCAACTGACTTTTCACTTGTGGGGCTTTTATCACTCTCTTCCCCAATGGCATCTTTACCATTCTTGGCGCGAAGACTCTCTCACAGCTCTCATAGCCTCCTGCTGAACAGCTGAAGTACAGGGATTAGCAGCAGCAGCAGTTGCCATATTAGCACAATCTCTTAAGGGTGCTTTTAAACAGGTGTATGTCTCTTTAAAGCACTGCCTGCATCCAAGCACCAATTGTGACCTGCCACTCGCCTGCACTTTATGGGGGAATAAGCGTTTGGTAGGCAGGTAACTGTAGGATTATGAACTTAGATACTGGGCCACCACAGCTTCGGACAAAACACAGGTTTATTAAGCGCTGGGCATTCCCAACAAGGCAACTGAAAACAGTTCAGCAACTTCAATTCAAAACATTCAGGTACATTCAGCGTACAGTTCAGCAACTTCAATGGAAAACATTCAGGGTTTCTCACCATCCAGGGAAACTGGATTCACTCAGCCCTGCTGGCTTCTCCTCCTGGGACTCAGGCTCACCAGCCTCTGAAACACTCTTGCTGGCTAGTAAGATCCTTTCTGTCAGCAGCACCCACTTCTCTCCACTCTAGGAGTTGTCCTCTCTCAGCTGCCACTTAATTACTTGGTTGAGAGGGAATATTAACCCTACGTATGCTGGAAAAAAAATACATAAATATAATTCAAAAAAATATATGAGAGAGAGAGAGAGAGAGAGAGAGAGAGAGAGAGAGAGAGAGAGAGAGAGAGAGAGAGAGAGAGAGAAGAATCTGCACAGGTCTTACTAATTAAAATTCAAGTTTTTTTTAAAAACACGGTCTGACGTTTCGGCCGACCCACGGCCTTTCTCAAAGTGTCACATAAACAATGAACAGTGCCTTAAATCTGTGTATTTGGCTGGAAACAGCAGCATCATCAGTGACATATAGTCATCAGCATAATGGAGCGACCACCCATTCAGCCTGTTATTGTGAATACAATAAATCCCCAAGAATTAAAAGCATATCAGTCAATAATAACTTAATATAATTCATCCCTTAGTTACATTAGTTTAAAAACAAGACAAATTAGCAAACTCAGATGTATCTATATTATAACTTTTCTAAACATTGTTGCTAGTTAGTCACTATATATATATGGGCAGCACCCTGCCTATATGGCTTGCCCCGGGTGCACGGTAAATAATTAAAAAATTTCAGGAGAAGACCAGCAACACTGGTATATTTGTGCATCAAAATAAAGGTGTATTCACATTTTGCAAGAATAGTCCAATAGCTATTCATTCAAATGTGAATACACCTTTATTTTGATGCACAAATATACCAGTGTTGCTGGTCTTCTCTTGAAATAGATAGATAGATAGATAGATAGATAGATAGATAGATAGATAGATAGATAGATAGATAGATAGATAGATAGATAGATAGATAGATAGATAGATGATAGATAGAGAGAGAGAGAGAGAGAGAGAGAGATATGTTTGTCTATGAAGTCATTCAAGCCACTCTTAAAGGGGTTGTTCACCTTCAAACAAGTTGTTTTCCAAAAGATCACCAGAAATGACGACTTTTTCCAGTTACTTTCTATTTTCTATGTGTCACCATTTTTCTAATACTAAAGTGTCTTTTTCATCTTCTTAAGCAGCTCTGGGAGGGGGGGTCGCCGACCCTGTAAACTGTTCTAAATTGATATATTTAGTTGATACATTTCTTATCTTTATCCTTACTGAGCAGAATCTCTGGGTTTCATTACAGGCAGCTGTTAGAATTGATATAATAGTTTCTAATACTCCAGAGATGCTGCCAAGAAATGTATCAACTAAATGTTGCAAAACTGTAACAATTCGGAACCTGCACCTGAATTACTGAGCTGCCAGACTCAAACACCAGAGATACGAACAGCAGCTGCCGCTTCCTCCTTGATGTGTGCGTCAAAATATGCGCACATGCTTTATTTCGGCGCCGGTGCATGAGGTCATTGCATGGCGTGAAATTTCACATATCTAAAGGGACCTACAACTCATTGCCCAAGTTTATTTTCATAGTTCCTGGGTGAGTTTATTCTGTTCTTGATCCTTGACCCTTGCCTGTTCCTGACTGCTACTTTGCTGCCTGTACCAACCTTTGCCTGTTTACTGACCACACTGAGGATTCTGATTTGTACTATATATTGTTGGTTCCAACCCCGGCCTGTGACCCCGACTATGACTCTGCCTACTGATCTTGTACTGTATTGCCCAATTGGTTCCGACCCAGCCTGACCATCGACTACACTACCAGTTCCCCATGCTTATACTATATGTTTTGGTTCCCTAGCCTGCCCATAACTCTCCTTGGTCCTCTTACATTAAAGGAATTGTTCAGTGTAAAAATAAAAACTGGGTAAATAGATAGGCTGTGCAAAATAAAATTTTTTTGTAATAAAGTTAGTTAGCCAAAAATGTAATGTATAAAGGCTGGAGTGATTTGAAGTATAACATGTCAGTCAGATAACTACTTCCTGCTTTTCAGCTCTCTTGGTTTACACTGACTGGTTACCCTGGTTACCAGGCAGTGACCAATCAGAGACTTGAGGGGGAGCCACATGGGTCATATCTGTTGCTTTTGAATCTGAGCTGAATGCTGAGGATCAATTGCAAACTCACTGAACAGAAATGTACCATGTGGCCCCCCTTCAAGTCGCTGACTAACTCAGAGTTATAGAGCTGAAAAGCAGGAAGTTGGATTCTGGCTGTTTTATTAGACACCTGTTCACTCCAGCCTTTATGTATTACATTTTTGGCTAACTAACTATATTAGAAACATTTTTTATTTTGCACAGCCTATCTATTTACACAGTTTTTATTTTCACACTGAACTATTCCTTTAAGACCTGGCGGCATGTGAATAGCTGAGGGCTCCTCCCAAAGCCAAAGGTAGCTGCTTTAGGCAGAAGAGTTAGTTGATACTGGGTCCTTGGGGTTAGTTCTGGGTTTTGGACTACCCTATGTTACACATGGCCTCTCATTCTTTGATCTTTTCTATGGGAAAAAAAGATCCACTGCTATTTGTCTATAATGTCCTCTAATGTATTTGTAAAGAGTAATCATGACCCCTTGCAAGAGTTGAGAAAACAACCCCAACCTTGACAGTCTACCCTCATAACCAGTTTAGTCGCACATAGTCTCTGCACTTTCTCCAGCTCATTTATATCCCTCTTAAGGACTGGAGCCCAAAACTGCACTGCATACTCCAGGTGAGGCCTTACCAGGGGCCTACAATGAGGCAAATTCATGTTTCCATGTATGGGATCCCTCATCCAGAAATCCAGCAATTTCTAAATCATCCAGAATTCAGATATTAACTAAAAATGAACCAAATAATTATATTCTTTGTGCAATATGCCACAATATTTAACTAAATCAGAGTATTGGGCAGCGGCGTAATAACTACAGCTCGGGCCCCCTGCAAAAAATCTTTGGAGGGGCCGGCGCTGACTGAAGGGAGCAACTTCCGCTGGCTCGACCCCCCGCTCAAAAAATCGTTGAAGGGGCCAGGTAGGAAGTGAGCAGCTTCTGATAGCTCTACCCCCCAACTCCGGCAAAAGCCGGGCACGACTGCAGGGAGCAGCTTTTCCAGGTCTCCCCTCCAATCCAACAACATCTGATGCCCCCCACAAAATCTTTAAATGGGTCCGGCGCTGACTGCAGGGAGTAGCTTTCTGGCTCTCCCACCCATGCAAGTGCCCCCAAGCTATAGAGGAAGCTGACACCAAGGTCGGGCCCCCCTTTTCCCCGGGACCACCGCGACTGTGGGGTCTGCTTCCTCTATAGTTACGCCACTGGAATTGTGATATAACTCAACTGCAAGCTACTGTACCAATGTATACCAGGCATATTGTACATTTTGCTTAATAATATCAATATCGCTGTTTTGTTTTTTATATACAGCCAAACTGACTCAAGACAAAAAAGCAAGACATGCATCGGTCTGAATCTGATTTATTAAATGTGAGCTCACAAGCTTCCAAAATCATAAACTAAAGCTAAACAAAGATAGTTTTTTGTGAAGTTTTGTGTAAATCTTCTCAATGGCGTGTGGATTTCATATCACCTAGGGAAAACAACAAAATATTAAAAATTCTTAAAAGCGTTGTAATTGTCCATATCATCTTACATCAGATTTGTATCACTTTCATGAAGACACATTTAACTCAGCTAAACAGTTTCAGTCTTGCCTAAACCTCTTTTATTCTCAAACAATCTGCTTTTTGGGCTCTCACACTTCTGGACACTGAAGACTGGATGCTGCTTAAAACATAATCTTTATTTGATTGATTAAAAGCACCGCCTGACACATTTCATGCATCCTGCACTTAATCATAGGCATTATTCTCTTTTATTCTCCTGCATTTTCTTTATACCGTATATACTTGAGTATAAGCCGTCCCGAGTATAAGCCGAGGTACCTAATTTTACCTCCAAAAACTGGGAAAGCTTATTGACTCGAGTATAAGCCGAGGGTGAGAAATGCAGCAGCTTCTGGTAAGTTTCAATCTCGTTTTTGGATGACTATTCTTAGGCGCAGGCGAATATTCTTAGGCGCCGGCTACTATTCTAAGGCGCCGGCGAATATTCTTAGGCGCCGGCGACCGTTTTTGCACTTGACCCGAGTATAAGCCGAGGTAGAGTTTTTCAGCATATTTTGGGGGCTGAAAAACTCGGCTTATACTCGAGTATATATGGTAACTGCCCATTGAACTCCTGAGGAGATTATTTTTATTATTTTCTATATCTCCAGAAATAAAGACTAAAGGAGCTGAACTTTCTGAGTATTTTTTGAGGGACAAGTTCTGACATTGGCGGCATGGCCAGTTTAACATGGTCCTTAACTGAATACTCCAGACATAGAATTAGTATAGCAATTATTGCACAAATGGTAAAATACCATAAAACTCTACCAGTACTGACCTGCATCTGGGCTAAACCTAATTTTCTTAGCCCGTGTCTGGGCTAAGCCAGGATTTTTGTAATTTTAGCATATAGTGGCATTTAGAATAAGTACAGATAACTGATCCTATTTCATGTGCAGAATACCAAAGGTTTCTTTTAGAAAACAAAATATTATGATAAAATATTTAAAGTTTTAGCTATATTATTGAAATGTTTACATTTTCAGTTACAAAGTAATGGACATTTGTTTTTGTCCAATACCTTTTGGACATATATTATATTTTGGATTTATTCTTTAATCATGCCTGTTTGGCAATTAAATAGGATTTATATTTTAACATACACCAGTGACAAGAAAAGTAATGCCTGCAACCCCCTACAAGGTTTATAATGAATAATTAATAAAAAAAATAAAGGAGTCAAAGAATTACCTAGCATGTAAAGGCAGGGAATGGATATTTTGTTGCTAAATTTCTTGCCTTTACGCTTGTTTTTATTAATAATAGATTGTGATTATATATCCTCATGTACTGTATCCTATATAACACATGCAGGTGCATATATATAGAAATAGATATTAATGTACCTTTTTATTTGCCAGATTGCCAAAGTAGAGATGAGTATGGATCCATGCTGGTGCCACTTACTTGTGGATTACTAGAAAATCCTCCATTCCCACTAGAACTAGCCCAATTAGACTGGAACCCTGTTGTTGGCCCAGCATTTATACCAAGATCGAAAGATGCTTCCAAGGTGCTGTCTGAATTTGGTTGCCAATAACCATAAACTGAACCTGTGGTTTCTGATTGAATATTGCTATATCCATTATTACTACTCATAGGACTTAAAATATTTCCTACTAAAGGCAACTGACCAAAAGGATCCATCCCTAAAACTGGTTTTAGAACACCTGATCCTAACAGGGATCCTGCTGTATTTAAAAGTCCTTGACCAGATCCCCCATTTGGATTTCCTGCTATTGATCCTAGAAGATTTGATGTTACACCATTTACAAGGGGGCCCACTGAATTTAAAAGTCCTGAGCCAGATCCCCCGTTTGGATTTCCTGCTATTGATCCTAGAAGATTTGATGTTACACCATTTACAAGGGGGCCCACTGAATTTAAAAGTCCTGAGCCAGATCCCCCGTTTGGATTTCCTGCTATTGATCCTAGAAGATTTGATGTTACACCATTTACAAGGGGGCCCACTGAATTTAAAAGTCCTGAGCCAGATCCCCCGTTTGGATTTCCTGCTATTGGTCCTAGAAGATTTGATGTTAAACCATTTACAAGGGGGCCCACTGAATCTAAAAGTCCTGGACCAGATCCCCCATTTGGATTTCCTGCCAAAGATCCTAGAAGAGTTGATGTTACACCATTTACAACTGGTAACACTCCATTTACAATTCCTGTAACAGTACTAGATCCCCCTTTTGGATTGGTTGGTGCTATTGATGTCACTCCATCCAAAAGCCCTTTACCAGACTGATCGTTATACCCCCCTGCTGGACCTAAAATATTTCCTAATGGCCCTAACAAATTCTCAACCAATCCTGCATTATTTCCCAGTACTGCCTGAAGAAGCCTTTTCACTGTATCTAACAGCGCATTCACAAGACCGGGATTTACGACTGGCACTGTTGTAGGAGTTTCTTTAATTCCACCAAGTAGGGGAGCACCACCCTTTATAAAGAAAACACAGATAAACAACAAGCAAATTACTAAAATCAGAATATCAAATCATATGAACAGAGCAAAGTAAAAATTCGATAACTGAATTGCATGGGTTTTTCTGCTTTTTTAAATACGTTTTCCTCATCGTTAGATGATCTGGCAGGTCAGTAGCTGCTCTACAGTCACTGCTTCTGAAAAAGAAGTATTCACTCTTGCCTGAAAATGTATCATAAGAAGTTTGGGGGAAATGTTGGTTTATATTAGTACTTATGCTTACATGGAGGAAGCCATAGTCCATGCGTGTAACTATTTACATTTCCTTATCTGGCCAACCACAAAAAAAACTTGCCTTGCTTTATTGCAGAGATTCTTGCTATTCTCTCAGTATTGAAGTCACTGTCCCATAATGCAGGATCAATTGCCATTTAGCAGAACTTTACTTTACTACACTGCTGTTTGGAATATATATGAGGAGGATTTAACAATGGGGCATACACAGGGTCAGGCCAAAAGTTATTGGAGCCCAAGGTAAGTACCTCTTACCCCACCCTCTCAACAGTCCCCCTTCACTCACCACCCTAGTGCTGCCACCCACTCCACTAGGTTCTTACTCACCTTCAATCACATACAGGAAGGATGGACTCAGGAGTGGAAATGAATTATAGACAATACCTTTTTTTTTTAATTGCATCATTCCTTGGCTGCACCCTGCTTTGCCTACACTTAGTTCCAGACCTGGGTTATATCACATTAAGCATTTTATCCTGTGGCATAGAAAATACAGATAAAACCCAGTGCTTCCCATGTGCCACATTCCAGCATCAACACCACCAGTGTATGGTGCTTAAGCAATTGAGGAGCAATGGGTTGGACTGTATGGGTTCGGTCCCTGCTGCCTTCAAGGTCGATCTGTCTATGGACTGTTGTTTTATTTTTCTTCAAATTATCATCACTCTTACCAGTTTAGAAGTTATTTTTGCAAGAAGAGGGACCTGCAAATAACAAATAAGTAAATAAGTAAAAAAAAGCAACAATTAGAATTACTCATCAGTCCATTGTATTGGTTGGTTTTTGAATTCAAGATTCCACTCTCCTGAAATATAATATTATGTTCAATATTATTCTTGCAAGGCCAAGATGCTTCCCACCCTATATATATTAAGAGTTTGAGAACTCCTAGGAAACTCCCCAGTGTTTTAGCACCTTTATCAACACTGGGCAAATTTGCCCATGGGCAGTAACTAATGACAACAAATTGTTGAATTTATCATTCTACCTTCAGCTGCCTGACTGGTTTCTGTGGGTTACTGCCCACTGGCAAAATTCACCCAGTGTTGATAAAGGAGCCCCACTGATTAAAACTTAATATTTTATTATTTTGCAAATTTTTTGTGACATTTTTCAGTCAGGCATTGTCTCATTGTATAGAGGCAAACTGTCTTCTCTTTTCCCTACCTTGCTTGCCACTTGTTTGAATCAATTAAATGATCTCTACAAAATAATGGTTAATGATAAATATTACAGGGTCGGACCGGGCCAGCGGGACACAGGGAGAAAACCCTGTGGGCCCTGCTGGCCTAGACCTGCCCCACAGAGCCTTCTTCCCTGCTCTCCTTCTTGACTCCCCCACCCAATTGCACGAAAAAACGATCGCATGAATGTTAATTATTATTTAATGTTTCATGTATGTGATGTTGCCCATAGCAAATAATCAGATCTTTTGTTTTCTAACGTGTGGCTGTTAAAAGCTAATTGCCGATTGGTTATTATGGGCAACACTACCAGTGATGTTTGTCTCTAATCTTAATAAATACACCCCCTAATGTATTGTTTTCATATCCTCTCAAGCACACACTGGAAAAGCTGATTCCGTCATCAGTTGACTCTTTTTGACCAGAATTTTTAGCAATTCATTCTTCAAATGAAACTTACAAAAAAAAAAACAAATACGCAATTCTTACCAATGGTGTGCATGGAGATACAACGTTGGTAGTACCACTGAGAACAGTCTGGAAAAAAAAGAATATATATATATTTGAGTAATAGCTGTGAGCTGGCAAGTGGAGACATGTTGAAAGGGAGACATATTTCACCACTATTCATTTCCTACTCCCTCATGTACAGCGCTCCACAGCGTTCCTCTGAATAATCCCATCTAGTGAATCATTAGCATATAGAATATAGTCTTCTATAGAGACCAGCTGACAGAGGGAGAGTGATAGTTGAAAGATTATTAAATTAGGGGACTGCTAGAAAATACCTGGAATTGTCTTGTTTTGTACATTAAAGGGGACCCGTCACCCAAAAAAATTATTCCAAATCCTATTTTATCACATTAGTCAAGCAAAATGAACTTTAATTACACTATATAAATTATTTGAATCTTGTTTCCTTCAGTCTGGAAACTCATAATTATAGCAAGCAAGCAGCAGCCATTTTGTGGACACTGCTTTTAAGGAAAGCCTTGCATCATCTCAGAATCTTGTTTGTGCACCAGAATGGGGGACCCGATGTCCATTCCCATGCCCTGTTTACACAATTAAATGGTAAAGAGAATGGGGGAATGTGGGGAGAGCAGTGACATCTAGAAAGTGCTGAATGGAAAGTGAAAGTAATTGTCTGCCCCGCCTCTATGCCCAGGGCATAGAGGAGGGGCAGACAATATTTGATTGACAGCTGAGATTTTTAAATGAGTTTACAAAAGCTATGAATGCTTTAATAAAAAAATAGAAATTGGATTTCATGTTTAATTTGAAAAGGACTTTTATTACACAGATTTTTGTGTCTGGGTGACAGGTCCACTTTAAGGGCAGAGACACACGTGTAGATTCGGGGAGGTTTAGTCATCCGGCGACAAATCGCCTCTTCTTTGGGCGACTATTCTCCCCAAACTGCCTTCCCACCGCCTAGAATCTAAATCGCCAGCGGGGTGGCACTTGGAGTGCTTCGTTTTCCGAACTTGCCTCACAAGGAAACTTCGGGCGACTTTTGAAAACAAAACCCCACAAGGGAGATCAGTCGCCTGAAGAAGAGGCAATTTGTCGCTGTGCGACTAATCTCCCTGAATCTTCACCTATGTCTCTGCCCTAAAGGTACAGTGACCTAATCAGGCCCGGATTTGTGGAAAGGCCACCTAGGCCTGGGCCTAGGACGGCAGGATTTTAGGGGGGCGGCATGCTTCCCAACCACACCCACATTGGTTCAAAAACACTGGGGATGCGCTGGAGATACAACCATTTTTTAAATTTCCCGTGCACCAATCCCCATTGCTCTTGTCCGCCTGGAGGGGACAGGGGCGACGAACCGCAGTGGGCCTAGGGACGCCCACTATGTAAATCCGGCCCTGGACCTAATGTGCTAATATTTTTTTATGTTTTTGTTATTTATGTTTTTATCTGCCATTAGGGGGGTTAGAAGTACTTTGGAACTGAGCTCTGTGATTAGAGAGAGAATCAGATATTTGTTTGGTTTTATTTGTTCCACTTAAACTGTCACATCTACAATAAATTGTAGATTTGTAAAATACATAATAAATATTTTGTAAAATAGATCTAAGGCCTTGAAGAAGCTTTACTGCAACATGTAAGTTCATCTGACTACCTGGGGGAGAGAGCACAGATATACAGTAATAATCCATATTTTTCCATTATAAAGGCAAAAACACTGAAAAAAAACTGAAAAAAATGTTTTGTTTTTCACTGAACTTACTCCCTCCCTATAATCAAAGAAAGGACAAGGACAAACAAACCCTAAGCAGCATCTGCTGAGATAAGGAGCAGATCATTATTCAAAAGGCTTATTTGTAGATTGTAACTTGTTTAACTATTTTTTTTCTTTGTTCGGCAGAACTGAGGAAGAAAAGGTTATTATTTTAAAGTGGGGTTTTTTTTCTTAGTATAGGAAACAACACAATAATATTTTTTAAGTAATGCAAAAAGTAGTTTTTACTATATAACGTTATTGATATACGTTACCACGTATCCTAGTACTGTCTGTACTAGTCCTCTAACTCCTCCATTCATGAGATATGGCTGAAACAGGAAATGTGAAATTATAGTAATAAAGAATATATCTAATTTAGCAGGTACTGTATATCTTAACTATTAATGAACATGATCAAATAACAGGCTTGGGTGATGGTTCAAGCCTTTTCTTTCTTACATAGAGGATAAATCTGACAGCACTCAAATACAAAATGATAGTGCCCCTTAACATATTCAGGATTTTCTTCCATTTTTTATAAAACTCAGGTGTTAAATGGCACATATGTCAAAGCAATTTTGAAATTGATTGAATTCAAATAATGCCTATGAGGTTTTAAACTTTAGTGTAAGCGCTGTTCTAGAACATTCTATCTTTTCATTAGATCCCAATTTGAAATCTTTTTCCAAATTATTATGAAATGGTAATAAATAATTATTGTAAATAAAATTGTATATTGTAAATGCTCATTTAAAGTTAAGAGTTAAGAGTTACTTAGAATCAAAGAGACCCTTGGCTAAATCCACCTCTATGCAACCATATGGTATTATAAATAAAATAATAGTAAGGTTTAGTATTTTACAGAAAATTTTGAGTTCTACTGAAAATCTAAACATTTTAAAATTATGTTTAAAATAAAAAAATTCTAAACATTGCTTTCTTACCATGATATCTGCAGTGGAGCAGTCGGGTAGACTCTGAAATGTAATTTTGACCAAGTTTAATTTGGCATTATAATAAATGATGGGCATTATGTCTAAGTGTATACTTAGAGGCCTATTTATCAACATTTAAATTTGTGGATTTTAGACTTTTTAACAAACTCGAACATGTGTTTATTTATTAAATAATTTGGATCTGAAAAACTTGATAAAAGAAAACCATGAAAAAATGCAGCGGATTTATATTCTACTCATTGTTTTCAATGGGTCTACACAATTTCAAAAAAACGAAAAAGAAAATAGATAAAAATTACTAAAATGTTTGTAAGATAAAAATTACTAAAATGTTTGTAAGACAACTCCAAACAACAGCTACATGAATTCACAAGCTTTCAGATCCCAAAGTTTTGCATTCATAATTTTTGAGCTTACGAAATATCAAGTTTTAGCTTTGCAGTAAAAGTTATAATTCAAACCTTGAAAAAACGGCCCATTATTAATTTTTTCATTCAATAACAAAAAAAAACTTTAACTGGGGGAATAAAGGGTTATCAGGTGTTAGATGTCAAATTTTTACATTAAGAGGCACATTTATCAAAGGTCGAATTTTAAAAACTCCTATAAATTCGAAATTCGAAATTTATTTTAAAAAAATCTAATTTTTTTAACTCGGGTGAATGGAATTGACCCGAAAACTCGAATTAAACTAGATTCTAATTTTAAAAACTAGATTCAAGGTTTTTTTTCTGGAAAAAACTTGAATGTCAGGAAGGCTACAAACAACGTAAAATTTTACGTTTTTTAAATAGCAATTCAGCAGGTTTTAGATGGCGAATAGTCGAATTTGAGTTCTTAAAGGGCCAGAGTATGATAAATCTCGAAAATCAAATTCAAATTTTTTTAAAAACTCTAATTGAATTTGAATGACTCCCTAGTCAGATTTGACAGTTTTGATCAATAAAAAAACAAAAAAATTCAAGTTTTGAATTCAACCCTTAATAAATCTGCCCCTAAAAGTTTTCATTTCTTTTTTTATTGATGAATCCAAAAACGTTGTTAGGTTAACTTCAATTTAAAAACATTTGCTATTGGGTTAACTCCAGTTTAAAAATATTTGTGATCTGCTAAACGCCAGTTGGAAAACATTTTAGATCTGTGTTTTTTTTTTACTTGTGATTATCTGGAAATGTAGCATGAACTTGATTATATTTTTTTTAATAAATCTGCTGATTAGTGTAATAGTCAGGGCAAGTTTGGAGATCCCATTGAGCAAGGACTGCATTCGTGCAGTCGTTGCCCTTAGGAGCCAACCTAATTAGAACCAACGTGTGGTTGGCCAAATTGAGTAGATATCTACTTGTTTGCTGACCTCGCCATTTGATATTCTTGGAATTTTCCAAGAAATTTTTTACACATTGGTAAATCAGGTGGACCGTACTTATCAGATGAAAAATGTTCATGCTACGTTATTTTAATGCAATGTATATCCAAACCAACCATTCATTTTTTTCCCCAAGGGCAATCATCCTTGCCTTTGGAAAACAAATCAAGATTGTACTCCTCGCAGCATACAGAGCAAATCATTTTATGATTGAGTAATTCCTTCTTGATTATATTCCCCTCCGTAAATCTAGGGGAGTTTACTAACTTACTCCAAGTCTCTGTATGGAGGTGGTCAGTGGAGCAATGTCTCCCGTACCCTGTACAAACAGAAATAAGTACATCTTCAGAAGAATATACAATAAACACAATTTTATCATAATAAAATAAAGAACGATTATGGATGTCTGATTTTTTTTAAGATTTAAACACTTTCAACCATGGTAACCTCAGGTTATACTGGCTCACTCACAACAACTAGAAAGACCCTTCTTTAAATATGAATTAAAGGTGAAATTATTGGGTGCTATTATGTTGGGCACTCACCAGTGAGTCCAATCACTAACCTTGCTCTCTAGGTTGGCGCACATCTTCCATAAAAATCACCACTGGCCAGGTGCAATAAATTACCAGCCAGAGCAAAAGGTTACCAGCTGACTCTTTAACTGACAATGCTGTAGGTACCTCAAGTGGCCTCATACTGAGCATTTTCAGCAGAACACAAGCCTGTCTCGTTAGCCTTTTCTGCAGTGCTGTCAACCTGATAGTAAGCCCATTCTTAATTTACATCAGCTATAACCTAAACCTATCATGTACTTGTATGCAAAAGGTTTGCCAACTGCAGAAAACGAAGTAAAATATTGTCCTTTATAAATAACAGATACAATTAATTGAGCTCCTCAGTACATGACCTTGGCAGATTCGAGATGGCAGATTTTCGGATTAGGTAATATATCTCAAAAAATGCGGGGGGTTTTTTTCTAGAAAAACTCTGCCCAAAAAACTGAAACCAGAAAAAAAATCAAGCTTTGTTAAATAACCCCTTGATAAAGTTTCAATAAAAGAACAACCGTCTATCCATACCAAGTATCTGTCAAATGCACAAAGGACGGCAACCAGAGAAGTCATAGTTCCTGGAGTATCCCTGAACTGCAAAGCAAATAAATACTTTATTAGTTTAAAATAAATATTTCTGCATAAAGTTTTGTTTTTTTAAATAGTTTCATTTGTGATAAACAGTACAAAAAGGCGTCTACTTACCAATGAGCTCTTTACACAGGGCACATCAGTACTCGGGCTCTGACATTTCTGAACGCAGTTGCTGACACAAGGTGGTAATGCTGTAGCTGGAGATATAAAATTGGCATTACAGGGTTTAATTCAAGAGCATTAACGGGGCCGTTCATCATTAAGTTATATCAGTATAATGTAGATATTACCCAAAAATCAGTTTCCATTTTTTATTATTTGTGGTTTTTGAGTTATTTAGCTTTCTATTCAGCAGCTGTCCAGTGTGCAATTCCAGGAATCTGGTTGCAAGGGTCCACATTACCCTAGCAACCATGCATTCATTTGATTAAGAGACTGGAATATTAATAGGAGAGCGCCTTAATAGAAAGACGAGTAATTAAAAAGTAGCAATAACAGTAAGTTTGTAGCCTTCAAGGACATTTGTTTTTAGACGGGATCAGTAACCCACATTTGAGGGCGAGAAAGAGACAAAATTAGAAGGCAAATAATTCAAAACTATTAAAAAATAAATAATGAAGACCAATTAAAAAGTTGCTTAGAATTAGCATAACATAGTATAACATACTAAAAATAAACTGAAAGGAGAACCTTTCTAAAAGCACTACATTCATGTGTGGAATGGAGAGACCAACAGCAATTTTTCAAGATGCAGGGCGCAAAATGCAAGAACCATGACAGTTTTTGTTTGTTTTTTGCACTTTGCCCTGCATGTAATAAATGACCCCTTTTGGTACATTTTGCCACCTCTATCAAAAGAGACCAAACTGCCCCAAGTACAGTGAAATGAGATTCACAGGGGTAAAGTACTCCCTTGCATCTGTGAGCACTAAACTGTGCCCTTAGTGCCAGATGCACCATTAATGGAACTAAGTACTGTTGACTTAATTGTGTGCCCATTAGTGAGAATAGTCCTTAAATCCAGTTTTTATTAATTAGCCCTTTTTCAGATTAGTTAAATATCCAGTTCATCTTGGGGGACTATACATTCATACTTGTACATTTTTTGTATGTTCCCCCTCAACTAGATTAGTGCTTAGTATCCCTAGAATTTCCAAGCAAGGCGTAACTTACCCAAGCAGGAGCTTGTAGCTACTACAGCAACTACACAGAAAAACAAGGTGATCTTCATACTGCAGTCCTTGGGAGACCAACTTTGCAAGCTGAAGATTTGGTGCAAGCCACTGCAATAAAATCTTGAAGCTTTCGTTGAATTTATAGAACACAAGACCGGCAGATAATTGTGCCGTGATTGTTCTGCATCAGGTGACGTAAAACATGAAATTAACTTTGAAATATTAGAAGTCTGAGACAAATTATTATATCGGAAGCGTCTATGCCAGTTTGTCATGGTGTGTAATAGACGTAATGACTTAACAAATTGCCCTTGGGTGAATGTTTAATGTTTGTATTAAGAAGAGCTGATAAAGAGATTATATGGCCAAGGAAAACTGATTATATTAAATATGGTCTAAAGATGCCAAACAGTGAACATGTACCAGTGGGTAAGGTAACAAGATAAATGACATTTATGTACTATATATGATACAACCAATGTTAGAAGAAGCCATAACACTTAAAATATGTCCCCCATTGTTTATAAAACCCAATGTGGTACTGAGACACACTGTAATGGAGTGAAAGGTGGACAGTAGCCCTGCTGCGCTGTTTGCTAAATATTGTGGACATACAAGCTTTGGGAGCATTAATGTGTTATTTTATATTCAACATGTTTCACTCATATTCAAGTTAACTTGACCAAAAGGTTCAATAGTGTCATGTAACAAGGTTGTTACTGTTCTTATAAACCTTAGCAAGCAATCAGCAATTAGCATATAGTGGAATGGGTAACTGTTGGAATACAAACATCTGCTTGGTTGGTCTGGTTAACTAGACTTTGGGGGCACATTTACTTAGCTAGAGTGAAGGAATAGAATAAAAAATACTTTGAATTTCAAAGTATTTTTTTGGCAACGACTTTGGATCGAACGATTCGAACTAAAAATCGTTCGACTATTCGACCATTCGATTGTCGAAGTACTGTCTCTTTAAAAAAACTTCGACCACCTACTTCGCCAACTAAAACCTACCGAGCATCAATGTTAGCCTATGGGGAAGATCCCCATAGGCTTTTTAGCCAATTTGGGATAGAAGGAAAATCGTTCGATCAATGGATTAAAATCCTTCGAATCGTTCAATTCGCAGGATTTAATCGTTCGATCAAACGATTAATCCTTTGATAGTTCGATCGAACGAATAGCGCTAAATCCTTCGACTTCGATATTCGAAGTCGAAGGATTTAACTTCGAGGGTCGAATATCGGGGGGTTAATTAAACCTCGATATTCGACCATTAGTAAATGTGCCCCTTAATAAAGGATTGGCACAAGGTAGTAGAAAACTCCTCTTAAAGAACAAGGAAAGTCTTATCTACTGGCAGTGACAGAATGGTAGGCAACTGCCCCACACACATACTGAATAGAATCACTAGGTTTATTACTAGGGATGGTCAAATCTTTTCGCTTGTTTCGCCACGGAAATGACGCCCATAGACTTATATGGTGCTGTGCGTCCAAAAAAGAAAAAAGACGCACAACAAAAATATTTCGCCACGCGACAAAAATGTTTTGATGGCGACATTTCACTGGCAGTGAATTTTTGGCGAAACGAAATGGGTCAAATTCGCCCATCCCTATTTATTACACATATCTGTGCGCCTGTGGAACGAAATCTACAATGGTCTGGTGAGGTTTCTGTGGTGCCAACTTATTTTTCTTTCCCAGTTATCAGAATTCAATTTGAGCATGCTCTGTAGCACTGCCCTGTAATTCAAACTGTCCATGCTGATGAAATTTTTTCCCTAAAAGGAGCACTGGCCTGAGGCTAGCAGGCAGTGTTGTGGGGCAGTTCCGCTGAACACGATTCTGGACCAGGGTTGGACTGGACCGGCGGGACACGGGGAAAAAACCTCCTGCCTCACGAAAAAAAATTTGTGGTGAGTGCGGCTGCGGTCATTCAGTTCACGCATGGGCACCACGTGGCACTGTTCGCTCATATGCAATGCTCGGCACCATTTGCGCGTGCATGCAGGGGGGCCCGCAGGTTTGTAAGCCAGTGGGCACCCCAATGTCCAGTCCGACCCTGTCCTGGACTGTCCATTTTACACCCTGTAAAAGCACTAGGTCTAGGCTGCTTACTGGACATCCCTGGAACCTCAGACCAGAAAAATGGGGAAACATACCAAATGAATGCGCTCCAAATTGGCAGCACGCTTAAAACAATATGCGCGCAATACAGTCCAATATGGTACCCCCAGCTCCCCCTCTCCGCCTCCCGAACCACAGCAAGCCAGCCAGGACCCCCAGAGGCCCCCGTACCGTCCATGCAGGACATCCTTATGGTGATTTCTAACTGCCAATCCACACTCACGGCTATACTTACCACCAAGATAGAGGAAGTGAAGATGGAATTATCACTGTTGAAGCAGGATGTGCAGGCCATATTGGAAAGGACAGGGGCACTGAAGGAGCATTTGAGTACCTTAGGATCGTACTGTCCCAGTAACAGGTGAACTCACGCAATTACATAAGTTGCTGAAACTGACAACAGATCGGATGGAGGATACGGAAAATCGACAAGGGTGCTCAAATATTAGAGTGGTGGGCCTGCCTGAGAGGAGTGAGGGATCCAATCCTGAACTATTTGCTGAACAGTGGCTAAGAGAGATGCTTGGTGCTGATATATTTTCAAAACAATTTGTTGCTGAAAGAGTTCACAGGGTCCCAACGTGAGCCCTCCCTCCTGGTGCCCCACCAAGGCCCTTCCTTATCAAACTCCTAAACTATAGAGATAGGGACGCAGCACTCCAGGCCACGCAGAAATAGGGAGAAATCCAATACCAAGGGGCCCGAATCTCTCTGAACCCAGATTATTTAAAGGCTCTTCAACGGCAACCCAGTGCCTTTTATGGATTCAAGCAAGGTCTCAGAGACCTTGGATTAATGTACAATATGTTATTTCCCACCAAGATTCGCATAATAGATGGAGGAAAAGCCCACATTTTTTAACAGGCCGCCATCCTGGAAAGCTGGCTGGATTCCCACCCGGGGCCTTCTGTATGCAGCCCGCAAAAGCAACAACCCAGCCCTGTGCACCCTCCACGGTAGTGAGGTAACACCACTGGGTGGTAAATAGCCAGGTGTGGAACCTCTAACAAGGGACCCTGTATTTCCAGAGCTAACTTCACCCTGGAGGGCTCTGCAGGGTAATGGCTGAGCGCAATCCAGATCAGAACTTGCCTAATATGCACTTAAGTAAAATCTTTGAATAGGACAGGTTACCCCTCTTTACCCTTAACTACAGGGACAACTATCATATTAGCAGACCCACATGGACTGGTGGAAACGCATTACATAAGTTCTTCTTAAGGCTGAGGTGCAATAAGCACAACTGTTTGGTTGACTTTGTTCCACGGACCAGTTGGTCCACTGATACAGTTTTGGGCTCTCTCTCACTTTGAGACACTGTTCTAGGAATAATGTATCTCCATGTGTTTTGGGGGATACAGGGTGGGGGAACAGTTGGAGACTTAAGTTTGTTCTCTTTCAACTCAAGTTTGTTCTGGGCTCCCATAGTAAATGCATTGTATAGTATGTTCAAGCAAGTGGGTCAGTACAGTAAGTCATTGTTGCATGTTATGGCGGGTGCTAAACTGCAATTCATTTCCTGGAATGTCAGGGGGTTAAATGATAATGTCAAAAGATCACTGGTATAAGACCACCTCAAGAAACAAGGGGCAGATATAATTATGTTGCAGGAGACCCATTTAACTGGTCAAAGGGTTAGGGCCCTGAGAAGAGAGTGGCTTCAGCCATGTTTTTCATGCAGAGTACTCCAAATACTCTAGGGAAGTAGCCATTATATTTAGGAAAGTGGTCAGGCCAACGATTTTGACGGTGCTCAGATAGGTATGGGAGATACCTGATAGTAAAAGTCATGATAAATACCCGCACGTTGATATTGATTAATGTCTACTCCCCACCCCCTGGCGAACAGAGTACACTACAGACTATACTGTCAAAAGTAGCCAAGTTGTGTGACCATCCGACATTTTGGCTGGGTGACTTCAATGCGGCTCTCAACCCCAGTCTGGATAGATTTTTACCACTTAAAGGGGACACTGGAGCCTTTGAAGAATGGATAAGGGCAACTGCGGGTGGTCATACTCGCACACACAGAAATACTCTTGCTACACCTTTGCCACTGGCCTTAGCCTAACCCCCCCCCCCCCTGCCATGCAACTGGTTGATTGTACCTCCTATATCTCCAGCATCTGTTCGAATCATGCGCCTCTCCAGCTGGAAATCCGACTGAGTGACGAACATGGAACATGACAATGCAGACTTCCTCCAAAGTGGGCTTCTCACAACCTTATTAGTGAGGCCTTCATGGTACAATTTCAAGAATTCTGTGCACTAACAAAGGTACAGCTCCTGACCAGGTAGTCTGGGATGCCGGCAAGGCTTTTGCGGGAAAGCCCCCAGAGAGATGTGAATCCTACAGACCAATCTTTCTTCTGAACTCGGATATTAAGGTGCTAGTCAAGATTCTAACAACTAGACTCAGACAGGTAACCAAATTACTAATCCATCCCGATGAAACTGGGTTCATGCCCTATAAGGCTACAGATATCAACATCAGGTGACTCTTTACTAATATATGGGCCACACATGAGGTCATGGGGGAAAGAGTAGCAGTATCTCTCGATACAGAAAAAGTTATTGACACGGTGGAGGGGTCATATCTATAGGCCCTCCTGGCACGGGAGTGACGTGGGTGAAAGCTCTATATGACTCCCCAAAATCCAAAATTCTAGTGAACGCTGAATTATTCCTCAGGAGTTCAGCTAGGCAAGGGTCACAAGATAGAGATACCCATTGTCGGCCCTCCTGTTTGCCCTGGTCATTGAGCCCCTGAACATAAAAAATCCAACAAAACCCTGGCACAGAGGGACTTAAGATGTCTCACTTGAGGAAAAAATCTTGTTGTATGCAAACAACATGATAGTCTACCTTGGCAACCCCACACAGTCCTATCTGAGCTCCTCACTAGAGTCACCATATACTATACTCGGTATAGTGATACATAAAAACCCACTAAAATTTCCAGAACTGAATCTGGCACGATTATTAGATCCCTCAAAACTGGTCCAGCCTCAGCTATCCTTCCCAGGCAGTATCAATATCTGAAAAATGGTATTCCTGCCCAAACTCCTTTATGTATTTCACAATGCGCCAGTTCTGACGACCAAGTTGTGGTTCAAATCGCTAGATGCTTGTGTTAGAGAGTTTATATGGGCGGGGGAACGACCACGAATCACTCTGCCAATTTTCCAGTCAAAAAAGTTGGCTTAGCCCTCCCTAACTTCCTATCCTATTTCTATGACAGCCAGTTAGTGTATGCATGGTGGTAGCTTAACCCTGACCCAAATAACCAATCAATAGTGGTAGAGGCAGTGGTGGTCCCCTCTTCCTAGGCCCTGGCCAACCAGCTGCACAGAGGTCTTCCATCCCCATACCCTATAACACCCCCTATGAAAACAGTGACCCAAATCTTCACCAGAACAGTCGGTTCTGTCTACCAGAAAACAACCAGCTGGTCCAAATGGACCCCACTATGGGGCAATAAAGCCCTTTCAAAGTCCAAGAACCTGCCCAGCGGGCCACAGCAGGGTTAAAATGGTCAAATGATATTGTGCACTCGGGCTTAAGCAGTCCCCACAGCTGAAAGAGGAGTTCGGTTTACAGAATCATATGTTTAGATTCCTCCAACTCAGGCACGCATTCCAGACACAGTTCGCGGAGGGAGCCCCCACTATTACCTAAAGTACCCTTGAGCGTTACCTCAGCAGACCCGAGCTTTCCAAACTGCTCAGTAGGTTTTATGCAATCCTACTGCAGGGCGAATTTGATCCCATTAAGCACATCAGTCGCAAACGGGCCCAAGATCTCACCCAGCTTGAATTGGAAGACTGGGAAGACTTGGTCGAACAAATCCCTGAAACTAGCATATCAATGAGGGACAGATACATACATGTTAAGTTTCTGAATAGGGTGTACCTGACCTCACATAGGCTGGCACAAATCTATCCAGGGTATCTAGATATGTGTGAAATGTAACCTAGAACAGGGCACCTACATGTGTTCTGGGATTATTCCAAAATCCAGCAATTCCAGACCACAATACTTCATTTCATGAATACTTCTCTGGGACTTCCCAACATCTGGATTCCAGAATTCTGTCTGTTGGGGCACACTGGAGATCTGACCCTCCGGAGATAGGCTATGTCTACTACAATTATTACATTATGCCAAAAAAGAAATCCTGCTGACTTGAAAAGCGTTGGAGCCACTGTCCCTGAACTTTTGGATTAAGCTAATTGATGACATGCTTCCACTGCAGAAATGGATAAATCTGGCACGACAATGCCCTGCCAAGTTTGAAAAAATCTGGAACCGTTGGCTGGCAGATCCACAGATACCTTAATATTGACTAATTTACTTGGTGGTAACCTTATAGTTTGAACACAGCAGACAAGAATAATAGCTAATATCCGTGACGTGAATGCCCATCACAACCTCTCCCCAACCCCTCTATCTTCCCCCCTGTTTTCTGCTTACTTTTTTCTCAACGTTTAACATTAATCTGCCCCATCACATAATCAACCCGCCCCATTACATCATGGCCCTGTCCTCATCCTGTAGTTACTCACAGGGAAAGATCACAAACCTTTATCCCCAACTAAACCCCCTTTGTGAGATGTGCCGGGAGATTCTCTCCGTCTCTTACCTCCCGGATCGTCTCTCTCATCAGGCGCGCACTTCAGGGTTCAGGGACTAAGTGATTCTAGCGCCTGACGCCGAGCGTCACAACGTCACGAAAAGGCGCCGAATTCGAATTCTTGGTGCCAAAACAGATTTAAAAGCCCAGTCCTCCATTTTGAGAGTGCCCAAGTTGGCTTCAGTTTACTGATCCTGCCGAAGCGTATTTATTCTGTTTGAATTCCTGGTTTTTAACTTCTGCCTGACATTTTTACTCTGATTCTTGATCCCTTTGCCTGACCTTCGACTATGTTTTTGCTTAATCCTTGCCGCTACCTTGTTTTGGACTTGTTAGTATTTGAACTACGCCTTGTAGATTCAGCAGCAGAAAGCCTGGGGCCCCAAAAGGGCTTTGGTGAACACCGGAATCCACAGGGGTACCCGCAATCACTATATGTTCCAACTAACTAGTAGTTATACCCTTATTTATATATTGTATCTCTCTTGTTCAATATATCCACCTTTTCTATTAACACCTCTGAAAATTAAATAATTTTATTATCTTTTATCTAACCCCTAACTCTAATCCAACATGTAGAGCAAAGACCTGCAGCAGTTCTGCTATCTACAGGGTGGGTTGCACTAGTTTTTGGACTTTGCACACTGCCCTGCGGCTTGTAAATTAACCCTTCATTGCTTTTGCATTAGAATGCATTTGCTCATTAATTTGCTTTGAATGAGATCTATTACCTGGTAATCCATTATCCAGAAAGCTACAGAATACAAGAATGTAATCGTCAAGTTCGGCCCCCTAAATCCAGAACCAGTGCTAGGCTCTTGCTTCTGCCTTTAACAGCAGCCTTTCACCTTGGGAGGAGCCCTCGGCTAATTGTATGCTGCCAGGTCTTACTAAGAGAGTAGCAAAGCTAAAGGTTCTGGACAAGCAAAGGGGCACAATCGTTTCACCAAGGATACTGGATGGAAGACAACACAGCGTGGAAACAGACAGGCCGGGCCAGCACAAGCAGGATAGTCAGACAGGCCAGAATCAGGATTGAAGAACGTAGAATAGTCAGACAGGCCGGAATCAGGATGAAGAACGTAGAATAGCCAGACAGACCGGAATCAGAATTGGAGAAGGTAGAATAGTAAGACAGGCCGGAATCAGGATTGGAGAGTGTAGAATAAACAGCCAGGTCAGGATACAGAGTTCAGAATAGTCAGGCAAAGCAAGGGTCAATACACAGAAGATCAGTAGAATACACTACAATTAGCACTAGGAACAACTAAATAGAAACTAACAATTGGCAAGGTCTATAGCGCTGAATTCCCCTTAAATACTATTTGAATTCCGCGCTGGCGTGCAAAAACCGGAGTGTGCGCTGCGCGCACCATAGGGGAAACCGGCACAGAAGAAGAAGGATGCACACGGCGGGCGTCCCCACCGGAGGTGCGGCGGGTGTCCCTGCCAGCCACTAAACCACCAGGGAGAGACACTTTAAATTATATATTCGTTGCAGTAATAGAGTAATATTTAAGCAAGCAATTCATATTTTGTTAATTACTTTTCCCCCTGTAATAATAGAACAATTACATGATGGTAACTAAGCTGCATAAATCCAGTATGGTGGCAGAAATATCCTATTTAATCCAATCCTATCCTACTTAAATGGTTAGTGCAAGCTCTACTCTGCACCTTGTGCTGTATTCAAAATCCAATGCTTGGTACAGAGAGACACCGTATTTTTTAGCCTGCTCTGGCTCATATTCCAAACCCTCAGTGTGTGGTTCACCTTTAAATTAATTTTTAGTATGATGTACAGTATTCATTGGTATTCTGAGGCAATTTGCAATAGGTATAAATTTTTTTACTTTTATGGCTCTTTCAATTATGTAGGTTTTTGGCATTTCAGTAGCAATCTGGTGGGTAGAATGTTATTTACTCTAGCAACCAGGCAGTGGTCTGAATAAGAGACTGTAATATGAATAGCGGAGGAAGCGCATAGAAACATAAATAATGAAAAGTAACAATAACAATTAAATTATAGCCTCACAGAGCAATAGTTTTTAGGTGCAAGGGTCAATGACCCCCATGGGAAAGCTGGGAAGGCGAAGAAGAGAATGGCAAATTTAAAAACTACAAAATAATAAAAACCAATTGCAATGTTAATAGGGTAATCTATAACATACTAGGGGGGTTATTTATCAAAGGTCAAATTTTAGAGTAAGTGATTTTTTTAAACTCAAATCGACTTTTCCTCCAAAAATACAAAAATCGACTTTTACACGTCAAATTTTTTGACGCGCAACTTTTTTTTTAAAAAAAACAACATTTTGTTCCCATTACGGGGACTACGGGGGGACTATGGGAAACTTGACAAAAATGTGGCTCATCACTGTTATCAACATCTTCAAAAAGTTCAAGTGACCTCTGCCACTGACTTCTACATAAACTCGGCAAGTTTTAGGTGGAGAATAGTCGGATCAGAACGGTTTCCAGGGTGGAGGTGTGATAAATCTCTCATTTGAATTTGAGTCAGTGGTTTTAAATTCTAATTTGTGAGTTTTGACCCCCCATAAAAATTAGAAAGTTCGAAATTCACCATTAGAACCTTAGTAAATCTACCCCTTAAAGTTAACTTAAAGGTGAACCACCTCTTTAAGGGTAAGATGATATTTAGGGGCAGATTTACATAGGGTCGAATATCGGGGGTTAATTAACCCTCGATATTCAACTGTCGAATGTAAATCCTTCGACTTTGAATATCGAAGTCGAAGGATTTACAGCAAATAGTTCGATCGAACGAAAAATCGTTCCATCGAACGATTAAAATAGTTTTTTAACGATCAAACGATTTTTCTTCGACCTATAAATTGTTCCAAAGCCTATGGGGACTTTCCCCATAGGCTAACATGGCACCTCGGTAGGTTTTATGTCGTGAACTAGGGGGTCGAAGTTTTTTTTTAAAGAGACAGTACTTCGATTATCGAATGGTCGAATTTAGTTTTTTTTCTTCTATTCCTTCACTCGAGCTAAGTAAATGGGCCCCCTATTGTCTGTCAAGGTAATAAGTTTAAATTAAAGGCCCTTTGTAACTATATATATATTATACATAGAATAATTACATTTACTTGGGAGATTGACACATACAGAGCTAATTGTCTGGATTTTTGGAATTTAGAGATTTTTATTACAACAAACACATTACTTCCTACCAGTTTTCATCCACCAGGTGTCACTAAAAGACATCCAAAAATGACATTTACAGCATGAGGCTTTTAGAAGGATGACATGCACAGAACAGAGGGACATTATGGCCAGGGATAAATTACTTGAAGTTACAGAAGTAAGATAACACTTTTCATTTATCTTCATTGACGGGCCTTTCACCTTTTGTGAAAAAAGTAATTAAAAATTACTGGCACTGTTTACACATGGTAAATCTCTTTCTGACCTTAAAGGAGTTGTTCACCTTCCAAACACTTTTTTCAGTTCAGATGTTTTCAGATTGTTCCCCAGAAATAAAGACATTTCCATTATTCATTTTTTACTGTTTTTCCAAAGTTTAAATTTGAATGTCCCTTTCTCTGGTGTTTGAGTCTGGCAGCTCAGTAATTCAGCTGCAGACTCTGAACTGTTACAATATTGCAACATTTAGTTGATACATTTCTCAGCAGCATCTCTGGCGTATTAGCAACTATTGTATCAATTCTAACAGCTGTCTGTAATGAAACCCAGAGATTCTGCTCAGCAGGGACAAAGATAAGAAATGTATCAACTAAATGTATCAATTTAGAACAGTTTACAGGTTTGGCGACCCCCCTCTCAGAGCTGCTTCAGAAGGTGAAAAATTACACTTTTCACTTCAATATTAGAAAAACAGTGACATGTAGACCTTCTAGTTTTCATCCACCGGGGTATATTTAGGGTCTTCCTAAAAGCCAATTGTTGAGAGTAAAACATATTACATCAAATGATGATCTATTTGAACAGGAGGCCACCAAAGTTATTAAAACATTTGTGGAGAAAGGGTAAAAGGAAAGTGAATTGTTGTCTATTAAACATGAGGTTTCAAGAATTCCCCGCAAGGACACTTGGATTAGACAGGGTAAAACAAAGAAAAGTGTTGCAAGAATCCCTTTTGTTTTTACTTTTGATACTAACTCCAAAGCATGTAAAAAAATAATCACAAAGAATTGGGGAATATCACAAGCTGATCCAAAATTGGGCCATTTATTTCAACTTCCCCCAATATTCTCCTATCGTAGGGGTAAAAATATTGGTGATTTAATAAAACCAAGACAAACACACAAAAGGGATCTACACCAGATGGCTTAACATCAAGGGCACTTTTCCCTGCAGACAATGCGGACATTGTAACTAGGGATGCACCAAATCCACTATTTGGGATTCGGCTGAATCCCCGGTGAAAGATTCGGCCGAATACTGAACCGAATCCTAATTTGCATATGCATATGCAAATTAGGGGCAGGAAAGGAAAAAGTGGAAAAAACTCTTCTTTTGTGACGAAAAGGCATGTGATTATCCTACCCGCCCCTAATTTACATATGCAAATTAGGATTCGGTTCGGCCAGGCAGAAGGATTCAGCCGAATCCGAATCTTGCTGAAAAAGGCCGAATCCCGAACCGAATACTGGATTTGGTGCATCCCTAATTGTAACGGGATTATACCAGGAGAGGTGGTGATGCACCCAACTTTGGGCACTAAGCATTAGGTCCATTGTTTCTCCACCTGTGATAGTCAAAATGTGATAAATTGCATAAAGGGCCCTTGTGGTAAGGACTATGTAGGACAAACCACTAGGCCTATTAAAAACCGACTGAATGAACATAAATCAGTAATAAGTAATTTCAAACCTGATATATTTCGAGAGTCTCAAAAATTAAACACTGGAAGTAGTGAAACTTCAAAGAGTAATAAAAGTAAAAAAAGAAACCCTGTTAGCTAAACATTTTCACATCCATGGCCACCAGGTGTCGCAAATGAATTGTAGAAAAGGTAACTGTTGGACAAGGGCAGGATAGAAAAGGGAGTGTTATTGGATTTGGCTACTGCAAACTCGTCATCCGAAAGGACTGAAAAAAGAATATAATTTGTCTTGATTTTTGTAAATATTGACTATATGTAATAGTTTTATTATGTCTTATCTCTTACAGATACATTTTCTATTTTTCTACGTCATTTATTATCAGGGTCAGTTATCCTGGACTCCTGTCTTCCTCACATAGGGTAAGATTTTCAATCCGTATTTTTTAGTATCTATTGCTGTTTTATAGGTAATTTTACATTTGGGGTTATGTACTAATTTTTCCCTTTTATAAAGGGCTAGGTGATTTCTTTTACATTTGAAAGACACTTCTGTTGGATTGGCTTATTTTCATTAACCCATGATGAACTGAGATTGGACTTGCTATACTATATATTTACACATACTTGTTGTGATGGGAGGAGTATGGGTGTCGTATTTGTATTTTATACTTCACTGATATATGTACAAGTTTGTTGTAATCCGTATGCTTGACAAAGGGGTTTTCCCCGAAACGTTGCATTGCACTCCACTTTAATAAATACTAGAAGAATTCACGCAGTCCTGGGTGCCATTGGGTTTTTTCTACAGACTATACTTTTAAATGCCCATGCCATTTATATTCATGGGACTACAAAGTAGATTGAACTATAAGTCAGTGCAAAAAACTTCGAAATTCGACCATCGAATAGGGTAGTCCAACATTCGAAGTAGAAGGATTTTTAAAATCGTACGATCGTATCAAAAATCCTTGGATTTCTCAAAACGTGCCCAAACACTCAAGATTTAGGTTATAGGAGGTCCCCCATAGGCTAAACAACAATTCGGCAGGTTTAAGATGGCTAAGTGTCAAAGTCAAACTTTTTTAAAGAGACAGTACTTCGATTTTCGAAGTCGAAGTTTTTCACTTCGAATCGAAATCGAAGTTGAATTTTGCCTATTTTATGGTCGAAGTATCCAAAAATTACTTCGAAATTCGAAGTTTTTGAAATTCGAAATTCCCTTCGACCCTTAGTAAATGTGCCCCTTAAGGTATGGAGATCCAAATTACAGAAAGATCTGTTATCCAGAAAACCTCAGGTACTGAGCATTCTGGATAATAGGTCCCAAACCTGTACATACCTGATGCACATAAAGACACTATACTTTGCTGATATTCTAATTAGTTTTGTGGTTATCTTTTCACTTCTGACTAATGACATCTTTATACTGTACCTATGCGATACTGAATATTGATCCCTATCTCTATGATAAGGATTATTCTCTAAACCAGAATATAGGGTGAAAGTGAGATATATGAATATCTGACAGGTGATGGTGCGAGTTAAAGAAAGAATATGCATCACAGCATTTAAAGACTGTATACACTAGATTGGCTACAGGTCAACACCATCTGCCTGTGACGCCTCCGCAGTTGTGCTGAACGACTTCTATGCACAGTTTGAAGCACAAAACAACACAGGAATGAGGAAGACCATCACTCTGCCTAGTGACCAGGCACTGCGTTTGACAGTGGCTGATGTGAGGATGACTCTGGAAAGAGTAAACCCACGGAAGGCTGCAGGACCAGACAATATCCCTGGCAGATAGCGTCGATTCAGGGGAAACCGATGCCTGAGGCGGCTCCTGTAGTGCCGCCCCCCTCCCCGGTTTACCAGTCAGGAGGGGAGGCAGGAACTATAATGCGGAGAGCGGAAATTCGGCTCTTAAAGGTACCAGGAGCGGCTTTTTGCCGCCCCTGGAAACCTCTCCGGCGTGCCGCCTGAGGGAGTTTCTCAACTCGCCTCGTTGGCGGCGCGCCCCTGCTGGCAGAGTGCTAAGCGAACACGCAGATCAGCTGGCAGATGTTTTCACTGACATCTTTAACATCTCTCTGATCACCTCAACTGTCCTGAAGTGCTTCAAAACCACCACCATTGTCTCCGTGCCGAAGAAGTCATCAGTGTCCTGTCTCAACGACTACCATCCTGTGGCACTCACCCCCATCATCATGAAGTGTTATGAGAAGCTTGTCAAGAAACACATCAAAACCCTGCTGCCACTAGCACTGGACCCCCTACAGTTTGCATACTGTCAAAATCGCTCAACAGACGATGCAATAGCCACCACCCTCCATCTGGCCCTCTCTCATCTGGACAAAAAAACACACCTTCGTTCGAATGCTGTTCATAGACTTCAGTTCAGCATTCAACACTCATTCCTCAGCATCTGATAGAAAAACTGAGCCTGCTTGGACTGAACACCTCCCTCTGCAGTTGGGTTCTGGACTTCCTGACCGACAGACCTCAATCAGGATTGGAAACATCATCTCCAGAACCACCACACTGAGCACCGGAGCCCCTCAAGGCTATGTGCTTAGTCTTCTACTGTTCACTCTGCTGACACATTACTGTGCAGCTACGCACCGCACAAATCACATCATAAAGTTTGCTGATGACACGACCGTGCAGCGGTTAACAGACTGATGCAGAGCCAACAACCTGTCTCTCAATGTAGCCAAATCAAAGGAGATGGTTGTTGACATTAGGTAGACTAGGAGTGACCACCTGCCACTGTACATAGACAGCTCTAATGTGGAGCTCGTCAAAAGCACCAAATTCAATGGTGTCCACCTGGCAGAGAACCTCACCTGGTCTCACAACAACATCTACTTAGCCAAGCCCAAGAGCACCTCTACTTACTGTCATGGAGCGCAAGACCCTACAGAGGATAGTGAATACAGCAGAGAAGATCATAGGTGTCGCTCTTCCTTCCATCACGGACATTTACACCTCTCGCTGCATCCATAAAGCCACCAGCATTGTGGCTGATCCAACACACCCCTCACACTCACTGTTCACACTTCTGCCATCTGGAAAAAGGTACCAAAGCATTAGGGCCCTAACTACCAGACTGTGTAACAGTTTATTCCCCCAAGCCATAAGGTTCCTGAATACTCAGGGACCAGACAGATCTCTCTCACACTCAATCTGACCTTATTGTATAAATAAATAGCCATTGGATACAATTGTTCTCTATGAGCACAACTGCACTTTATCATGTTCTTTATCATGTTCTTGCTACTGTCATATCACAATGATAAACCCATCATGTCTGACATTTAGCATTATTTACTTAACATATTACATCTGCTGAGTGTGAACTGTCTTGTCCTGTCCCTGCACTATGCTGTCCTGTTTTTCAGGAGTTGCATATTTTTGCACTTTCACTTTTTGTCTGTTGTCGGTACATCTATGTTGTGTGTAGCACCATGGTCCTAGAGGAACGTTGTTTAGTTTCACTGTGTACTGTACAAACATATATGGATGAAATGACAATAAACTCACTCTTGACTCTTATTTAGCTAACCTGAGAAATGTATTTCTAATGTGAAATAAGGACAGCACTAGCTGTAGGTAGTGCACTACCTAATGAGACAAAATAAGACAGATTCCGTTCAATGACAAAGATGTATCTCTAATTCAATTCCAGATTTTCCCATTGGATTTAGAGAAGTTTTTACATTGTAAATCATGAAATACAGTGTTCTAATTAAATGGAATCTGGTATGATATATTAGCCTGCTGAAACAGGAAAGGCCTTCCCCAAACTGTTGCTACCAAGTAGGATGCATGGAATTTCCATGATGAGGTATCACCTGTGTCAGCAATGATGTTAGTGGCTTAAATAACCAATTACAGGTATGGGACTTATTGTCCAGAATGCTCAGGATCTGGGGTTTTCTGGATAAAGGAACTTTCAGTAATTTGGATCTTCATACCTTAAGCCTACTAGAAAATCATGTAAACAATAAATAAACCCAATAGGCTGGTTCTGCATCCAATAAGGATTAATTATATCTTAGTTTGGATTAAGTACAAGGCACTGTTTTATTATTACAGAGAAAATCATTATTAACAATTTGGATTATTTAGATAAAAAAGAGTTTATGGGTGACAGCCTTCCAATAATTCGGAGCTCTCTGGATTCTACAGGGTCCCATACCTGTACAATTATAAAAAGAGTTGTGCAGATATGTTTCACCATCTTGTAAGGTGGGTGAAGATGTTGTAATGTGAAAAGTGCAGTGTATGACACTAAATGTGAAAATGCCTGGTATGTGTGTATGTGGGTTTTTTGAATGTTGAAAATTGTAATGTATGAAAAAGTATATTTAGCCACAAGGATTTGGCCACAAGAGCAGCAGCATCCTATTAATTGTGTAGTGATGTAATTTTTACCCCAGCCCTGAAGTAAGTGGTAGGCTTAGTTAGGAGATTGATGTAATAGTGTGCACTAGGTGTACAAGGTAGATAGGAAAAGGTAGCTAGGGCAGTTAAGAGCCCCAACCAGGAGTTAAGTAGCCTTCCGATGGATCCTCTACCAGTCAGGGACATAGTGACAGGGAACAGGATAGTAAAAGAGAGGGCTATGAGACTGTGGCCATCGTGAAAGTCCTGTCCGGAATAGCAAGGGGATCCAGTGAAGAGCTTTGGGTTTCTGAGGGCAGGTGGGGAGGTGGTTACAGCCTCCCTAAACATGTTCCAGTCAGTGCACTCAAAACAGTCCTGAATAGCAGTCATGGCTCCTGCTGGCCATGTTTTCACCTGCTTCAGAACCGGTTTAGAGTGCCTGACGAGTGGTCTGTATGCTGGAATTAGCATGACAGAGATGTGGTCTGAGTATCCGAAGTGTGGGCGGGGCTCTGCTCGGTACGCACTGGAAATGTTTGTGTAAACCTGATCCAGCGTATTTGGCCCTCTCGTAGCAAATTCCACATGCTGATGAAATTTAGGGAGCACTGACCTGAGATTTGCATGGTTAAAATCTCCAGCGATGATAATCAGTCCATCTGGGTGAGTGTTTTGTATGTCCCTGATAGCACTGTACAGCTCCCAGAGTGCATCTTTGGTGTTCGCGTGGGGAGGAATGTAAACTCCAATAATATGAATGGAGGCAATCTCACAGGGTAAATAAAAGAGTCTGCACTTCACAACAACAAACTCCACCAGCGGTGAGCAGTGGCTGGACACAAGCACAGAGTGCCTGCACCATTTTGCGTTGATGTAAACACACACACCACCACCACGATTCTTACCGCTCAGAGCAGCGACTCTGTCAGCTCGAACCGCGAATAGCCCATCCAGCTGAATGGCGGCATCTGGGACTCTTTCGCTGAGCCACGTCTCTATGAATACGAACATGCAGCAATCTCTGAATTCACACTGGGTAGTTTGCTGGAGTCGAATGTAGTCCATTTTATTTTCTATGGAGCAGACGTTAGATAGTAGTATGGATGGAAGAGCTGGTCGGCTGGGGTTAGTTCTTAGCCTAGCACGGACTCCTGCTCGCTTTCTGCGCTTCTGGGTCCTCATACACTGTTTTCTAGTGCTTCTCCTCCCGCCATTGGCCCCAGGCGAGACCGCGGTCAGAAGATCCAGCTCCCGAAGTAGGCCGAGATCCCGTAGTGTGTGCAATAAGCCATACTTTATCTTAAGATATGCATGATTGCTGTACCGAAGGAGCAGAGGCGATTCTAGGCATTATGCCACCTGAGGTGGCCTTCCTTTGCCACCCTGCCCCTCCCCACGTCACTTACCTTTAGAGCGCCGGAGAGGGCAGGGGCAGTCCATGTCGCTTAGTGCAGAGAGCGCAATTACACTCTCTGCACAAGAAGAGCCTTATTTCCAGGTTGAAAACCGGAAATGTGGCTCTTAGTATCTGGAGAGGCAGCTGAAATCTACTGTTGCGCTGCCATCTTGTCCGCCACTAGGTCCACAGTCTCCCCCGAGGTGCCCCACTTCACCAGGCCAGCAGTCTGCCCTGCAGTTTAGGCCCCCAGCTCAGTCCCGGGTACCTCTATTACTCGAGTCCCCGGCTTCTGTAGAGGAGGTAGGCCCCGTTTAGTTCTCCGGCTCTGTGTGTGCTAGAGAGACAGTTTTTCCTCCTTTAGGCAGCCGATGTCCCTTTTAGGCTGCTGGTGTGGGAGATATTGGCAGAAGGGGACTTGTAAAGCACGGATGGGTGCAGATTTTAACAATGCCCTGGGAGCCCTAGCAGATGTGTCTTCCCTGGGGGAGGGTGGGCGTGGCAGAGGAAATAGCAGCCAAAATTCCTGTTCTCATGATATCACTATTATGTTAACTTATGAGCATGCACTCATGATCCATGGTACAGTATGGGGCATCTGTCTGCTAAATAAACAGAAGGGAATGGTTGCTAGCTCTAATTTTATTTGCGCCTCTCCTAAGGTATGACTATAAGAACAAAAAGTGTAACTTCCTTGCGCTGTTGATCGCCAGTATGTTGTTGTTATTTTTAAAGGTAAAAGAAAATTATATCTGTTACTTTTGGAAAACACACTACCAATTACTTCATTTGTATCTACATTTGTTCCTTTTTACTTACTGAAACATTCAAATATTAATTTGTTTGAGGAATGTTTTCAAGTTTTCTGATCAGATTACATTTCCAAAACAAATATCAAACACATTTTAAAAAAAATGGAAAGAAATTGTCAAATTAAAAAACAAAGGAGGAAATGACAAAAAAAAAAGGTTGTGGCAACAAAAAAGAAGAAAAATAGGTTTTTAAGCTGTATTAGCATAGTACAGGTATAGGATTCTTGGGACCTGGGGTTGTCTGAATAAGGGATCTTTCCATAATTTGGATATACTAAAACTAGAATTATTCTCAGTTTTTTTATGAAAACACAGTTGACCAAACTCCCTTCCACAAAAATCGATCGTCGATTCGTATCATAAGATTGATGCTCTGAAAACTCAACTTTATAGAACTTTCAATGCAAAAACCAGACTTTATCAGATTATCCAGCACAGATCAACAACTTCAGGGACATCTGCTAGTGACTTCTACATGACCTCGACAGGTTTGAGATGGAATATTTTTGGATTCGGATTTTTTGCAGCTTTGAGGTATAATAAAATAGGTATAATAAATTGGGGGTTTATTTTTGATTTTACTTCTTACTACTACTTTTTTTCTGGTCCCCTGAAAAACATACAAAGGGGGGTTCTACTGCACTATTACACTGTAGAAGGTACACTATTAAATGCCCAGATATGATACATATTCTCTCATATTTTTATTTCATATATCTAAATTTATGTTTTCTCTGACAAGAAAAGTATTTGGTATTATTAGATAGCCTAGAATATTTGAGGTTCTGCTGTACTTCCTAGATTTTCTGGACAATCTCCCAATTGTCTCTATATGGCAACTGCTGGGCTTGGTGCAGACACAATCTAAACATAATGATTTTCCAGGGTTATTGAGAGTATGTTTGAAATATATTTTAGTTTATTGAATTTTTTGGAGCCAGTAATTTGTGCCTGTATTTTGTTTGTTGAAGTTGGAACATTTTTATAAACCAGATTTAAAAGAATCTAAATTTCCATTCCTAATCTAGGAGAGCATTCATGATTTCAGTTTGGATTAATTTCTCTTGACCATAACACAATGTTGTGCAAAAATAAATGTAAATAGTTATTCTAGAACAGTTATTTGTGAGTGAAGCATCACATGTTTGCATCGGAGCAGAAGCCACTTATTTTAAAGTTACAACTTGAGTTCATTAAGCAGAACAGGTTTGCAAACTAATCCTTTTGTACATGAAACAGAAAGAAATCGTCAACACTCGGTCCAACTCACGCTGTGGCGTGGACCAGCTGCAATAGACACCATTGTCCCAACGCTCGGTCTAACCCACATTCTGGAGTTGACCAGCTGCCGAAAATGATAAGTCAATATTTGTACACAAAGAGAAAGAAAAAATTTGCCAGCGCTCGGTTTGCCTTTAAAAAATTACGAAAAATTAGGTGTTAGCACCACACTTTGGCCAAAATATGTAAGCTCACGTGCCACGTCAAGGCCCCTCATTGTACATGAGTCCTACACTGTTTGTGAGCATTGTTTGTAGTGCATTTAAATCAAGTCCCCCAGCAACCAGTGTGACTAAAGGTGGCCATACACGGAGAGATCCGCTCGTTTGGCGATGTCGCCATACGAGCAGATCTCTCTCCAGTATGCCCACCTTGAGGTGGGAAATATCAGGCTGATCCGATCGTGGGCCCTAGGGCACAACGATCAGATCCTAACGAATGGGAACGGGCAGTTGGATCGCGAGACCGCTTCAACGAACAGATGCGGCCGCGATCCAATGGGATTTTTAGTCCCATCCAATCCAGATCTGCCCGATTTTCGGCCAGATCTCGATCGGGGAAGCCCGTCGGGGGGGCCCATACACGGGCCAATAAGCTGACGACTCGGTCTGTCTGCAGCTTTTATCGACTGTGAATGGCCACCTTTAGTAGTAAGACCATTGCGCACTTACCTTTCACTCAGGAGCTCTAGTTGGAAAGCAGGGGGAGCTTTTAAGCCGTATATATAGTTTCTGAGCTAAGGGTAAGTGCACTAATTTTTTGTAATTATTTTTTAAAGGCAAACTGAGCGCTGGCAAATTTTCTCTCTCTTTTTGTGTACAAATATTGGATTTTTATCGTTTTTGGCAGCTGGTCAACTCCAGAATGTGGGTTAGACCGAGCGCAGGGAAATATTGGCTGCCATTTAGCCTTTAAAACAGAGAATCACTTATAGATGTGTGTTTGTTGGCTGGGGCTTGAAAGCTGGAAAAGCCGCACACCACACAAACCCAAAAATTCCTATCCTGGTGCCCAGCGATAGAGGAATCGACCACCTCACAACAAGGGTAAGAAGAATTTCACTGGCACACAGGAGTTGCGATAGTAGGGCAAGCCCTTGCAATTTTATTATGCGATTGTGCAATATTGCACAATTGCATAATAAAATTGCAAGGGCTAGCCCTGCTATCGCAACTCCTGTGTGCCAGTGAAATTCTTATTACCCTGTGGCTTAAAAGCTTCCAGCTTTCCCACTAGAGCTCCTGAGCTAAGGGTAAGTGCACAATGGTCTTACTACTCAGACACACTGGTTGCTGGGGGACTTGATTTTAAATGCATTACAAACTAAGAATGCGCACAAATAGTGTAGGACTCACGTACAATGAGGGGCCTTGATGTGGCACATGAGCTTACATATTTTGGCCAAAGTGTGATACTAACACCTAATTTTTTGTAATTATTTTTTAAAGGCAAACCGAGCGCTGGCACATTTTTACTTAATCTTCCTTTTGGCCTACGTGTTTTTTTGCTATGTAAATAGTACACAATTAAAATGTCATTGAAAGAGAACAAGGTAGACCAACACATATGCCTGCTACCACTCCAAACTATTTACCAGCCCCAAAAAAACTTGTGAAATTTGAAAACCTATTAAAGGAAAGGCAGCATGCAAGTGTAATGCACCAAGATCAAACGTTCCTTAATGATTATTGAGAAACATAGTAATACACCATGTAATGACTTACACATGCTTCCCATACAAAGGTATATACGCTATTCTATATTATGACTATTCTTGCCACCTTATCCCGCAGCAACTGGACAATCAAGTAGATTTGCTGACTAGAAATAATTTAGATGATCACCCTTTGCTTACTTTCCTTGTTTGAGGAAGGTTTATAGAATGTCTTGGTTTTTCGGTCCAAGCTTCAGCCATTTGGCACCTGGTACTGATAAGTAATGTTTCCTTTGCAATTGACCTTATGTCACTTTCTGCCATATATACTGTATATATAGTGCTCACCACTAATTTTTAAATAATTAGATGGGGGTGCAATGAGGCTGTGACCACAATTCATACAGATAAATACAAGAGGATCTCTGCACTCAACCCATTATCAATATATTAACGACAGTGAGCAAATTGGTGTTGATAATGGGTTGGGGTTGAGTGCAGAGAACCTCTTGTATTTTTCAGTATGAATTGTGTGCTCACAGCCTCATTGCACTAATGGTTTAAGTGCACAAATGACACAACTTTTCCTTGTTTGTTATAGTTATATAGGGGCAGTGGCCAGCTCCATGTTGTAGCTCCCACCCTTCCCAGCTATAGTCAGGTGATCCCACTGGTGGCCAATAAAAGGGCAGCCAAGTTTGGGAGTTTTAACCTTGAATGCAGCAAGTAAGTTGCAGGTAAAACTTCTGTGTAAAATGTATAACGAAGCAATAGAATTCTTAATGAATCAGATGTAAGTTGAGTGTAGGACTGACCAGATATGGGATGACTTTGACGTAGTTGGCCAGCTTAAATATATTGCAACATATGGACAAACAATCGCTGTTTTGTATAACGGGTAAGGCATTTTTAAGGCACATGTCTCAATGTCCTTAGTTTATTGATAATGGGTTGAGTGCAGAGGACTTCTTGAATTTGTAGATATATATATATATATAATACACAAAAGCCATGAATATCTTGTAAATTATATCCTTATAAACGGTGAGTTCTGATGTCATCAGTTATAAACGGTGAGTTCTGATGTCATTTCTGTCACATGACTCACTGAAACTTGTGTATTATAATAAATAAAGTACCCCCAGTTGTAAAATATGAGGATATTAGAAGTTACCTCGGAGTTCCATGACCTGTATAAAAACACTCGGCCTTTGGCCTCGTGTTTTTATATTGTCATGAAACTCCTCGGTAACTTATAATATCCTTATATTTTACAAGAGGGGTTACTTTATTCACTATATATTTATATATACACTTTTGAGAAAGGCCTTGGGGTAGGCTAAAACGTTAGTCCTGCTTAATTAATAGAATATTGTTTAACTATAAGACCTGTGAGTACAGATCCTTTACAGTGGATGGAGACATTTTTTTGAATCTGCACCCAGGCACATAGATAGATATATATATATATATATATATATATATATATATATAGAGAGAGAGAGAGAGAGAGAGAGAGAGAGAGAGAGAGAGAGAGAGAGAGAGAGAGAGAGAGAGAGAGAGAGAGATATATATATATATATATATATATATATACACACACACTGTATAATTATTGAACAACAGGAATATCCACTCCAGTTATTCTAATGGCTTTTAGGTTTTATTTACAATTAATCTGATGTACTGTAAATTGCATTTTTCCCTTTTAGTCCTGAGTTTTCTAAAGCGGGTTATATCATCTTGACGCTTCCATCTGAAGCTTCCATCTAGACCTTCACTTTGAGCACTGGATACCCACAATGCACTGCATATTATAGAAGGGGCCTTACCAGTGCTTAGTGGAAAGTGGAAATATGACCCAATCTTCCTACCCATTTTAATGCAGGACAATATTTTGCTGGCCCTTTGTTGTTGACTGTTTTTGCTTGCTACAAATTGCACACACAAATATGTAACTTTCATTTTCCCCCATAAATAAAAGTATCATGGTTTTGACTTTTTCCTTTCATTGGTTTCGCATTATCTAATTTTAGGACTTGGTGTAACATATGGTATCCCAAAACTCAGAGCAAACCCAAGGTCCTGGTCTCAGCTCACACTTCTGCCCATAGCAGCCGCCTTAGCTTTGAGAGGAGTTCCCCGCTACTCAGATGGTGCAAGGACTTAACATGAGTGGACCAAGGGGGAAGCTCTGGGCAGGCAAGGGAACTGTAACGTATACAGAAATGACGGGGGAACAAGGAGCATGGTCAAGGTACAGGCCGAGTCAATACAAAACAGACAATACGGTACCGAATCAGGAAGCAGAAGCGTAGTCTAGGTCACAGGCCAGGGTCGAACCAAACTGATTTGCGGTACAGTAACAAGATCCAATAGAGTAGCCGAAGAACAGGCAGAGGTCGGTACAGGCAGCAGAACAGCAAGGGTTCAGGTCAGGAAGTGGTCAGGTAACAGGATCAGACAATATAACACACCCAGGAACTATGTAACATAGACCTATCTTGGGCCATGAGTCAGTGCAGAGTAGGGGGGTTTTATAGCCAGTCTAATGGCTTACACTGATCACCTGTGGCCAGATTGGCAACAAGTGAAATGAGCCATGCTTACATGCAGTTACAAGCATAGCCATAGCACTGAACCAGGGCCTTAATTGTCTGCTCACATAGAGCAGCGATAATGTAGACAGCACAGAATCACCAGGTCTCTGGTTCAACTCCAGGCAGGCTATTACACTTGGGTCATAAACATATTGTCTTTTAGGTCATATTTATGCAGAAATACTGAAGATTCAAAAAGTTTCACAAACTTTCAAGCACCACTGTAATTGTCCTCCACAGTTTTGTGACATAATATTAAAATATTACTGCAAAAGGGGATTCAGGATATAAGTAGGTTGAAATATCTATAGCTATAGATTTACACATGCAGTATATCTACATAAATTTTGAATAATTACTTTGTATTAGCTATTCAGTTTGATTTTAGATTGTGAGCTCTTTTGAGTAGGGCCCTCTTTACTTTAATATCGGTTATTTTTGTATGTAAACTCTATGTTCAGTGTATAGGCCCATTTATTGTCCATCTCTGCAGAATATGCTGCTGCTTTATAAATACATAGTATTATTAATTATTATAAACATGACAACCTGGCAAAACATATGACCTACTGTTCACAATATTACTGGTTGAGGAAGCTACCCTTGTTTGGTGAAAATGGTCCCCTGAATCTGCTGAGTGGTTGTATAGGATACTAGACCCCCTTAAGGGTCTGACGACATGGACAGATTCGGGGAGATTAGTCGCCAGGCGACAAATCTCCTCTTGTTTGCGGCAATTAATCTCCCTGATCTACCTTCCCCTGCCTTCGCCAGCTAAAATATAAATCGCCTGGGGCAGGCACACAGCGCGCTTCATTTTCCAAGTCGCCCGAAGTTTCCTCGTGAGGCAATTACGGCAACTTCGAAAAACTAAGCGCTGCGTGTGCCTGCCCCCAGGCGATTTTCATTTTAGTCGGCAGAAGGCAGATAGGGGAGATTAGTCGACGCGAAGAAGAGGAGATTTGTCGTCTGGCGACTAATCTCCCCAAATCTGCCCGTGTGGCCAGACCCTAAAGCTAATTTATGTCCATGAGAGCTACCTGATGCAGGTTTTTTAATACATGTTCCACATCTCATCAGAAATATTATGCATAAAAAAAGAGGCACAGAAATACGTTATACTGTTTATTAGCATTATATTACGTTCTCCAATGCCATAGCTAACGGCAGTCTTAGAAATAAGCCTTTTTCTTTTATCGTTATGGATAATATTGTAGTTGCTAGTGTCCCATTTATAAGAACAAGGTGTTGGTTTGCATGGCAGATTATATTATTGATAGGGGAGGATCTGATAGGAAGTAAAACCTCCAGGTTAGTGATAGTCTGATACTATAGAATTCCACTAATCAGATTAGCAGCCAAGTGATTTTGGGATAAAGATTGTTCATTCATAAACTATGAAATGCTGAGCTCTGATGGTGGGCAGGTCTGGGCGAAAGTTTTGTGAGCCAAAATAGTAATTTTCCCGTGTAAGAAACAGGTCATTGAAAAGTTTTGTTGCATTCTTTACGCAAATTAATGATTTGTAATAACATGAAAATGAGTCCCAAGATATACAGGGCCATTGCATGTGGGGCTCTGTGTTTTTAAACCAAAAGTACTTCCTTGTGGATGAGGGAATGATCTTTAAGAAGATATGTTATAGTAACGCATACTGTTTCCAAATTCATATAATAAGCACACAATCAAGCAAACAATAGAACACACTTTCATCTTTATATATAAGATATATATATATATATAGAAATCATGGAGTTTACAGCAGTGTTCAGTATTTCAGTACCAATTCTAAATCTATTATGACATTTCTAAAGAATAAACTAAATTTAGGTTCGCCAGTCAGCTTTTTCAAGTCAGAAAGAAACAAGTATAGATTTTATTTGCTATTTTCCCAATAATCCAAGTAAATTTGGTAATGTGTTGACAGGATTTATACTGTTCACTCCACTGAGAACACTATTGACAGTTCCACCAGCAGTATTTACTAAACTTCCCAATCCTGTGCTTCCTCCAGATGTTCCCCCAGTTAGGATATTCCCACCAATAATTCCATTCAGAACACTATTGGCAGCTCCAGCAACAGTATTCTGCAAATCTCCCAATCCATTGCTTCCTGCAGCTGTTCCCCCAATTATGTTATTCCCACCAATAACTCCACCAAGAACACTAGTGACAACATTCGGTAAATCTCCCAATCCTGTGCTTCCTCCATATGTTCCACCAGTTATGGTATTCCCACCAGTAATGCCACTGAGAAGACCATTGACAGTTCCACCAGCAGTATTCAGTAAACCTCCCAAACCTATGCCACCCCCAGATAGGGTATTCCCACCAGTAACTCCATTGAGAACTCTATTGACAGTTCCCACTGCAGTATTAAGTAAATCTCCCAATCCTGTGCTTCCTCCAGATGTTCCCCCAGTTAAGGTATTTGCACCAATAACTCCATTAAGAACACTATTGGCAGTTCCACCTTCAGTATTCAACAAACCTGTCAATCCTGTGCTTCCTCCAGCAGTTCCACCAGTCAGGGTGTCCCCACCAGTAACTCCATTAAGAACACTATTGACAGTTCCCACTGCAGTATTCAGTAAACCTCCCAACCCTGTGCTTCCTCCAGATGTTCCCCCAGTTAAGGTATTTGCACCAATAACTCCATTAAGAACACTATTGGCAGTTCCACCAGCAGTATTCAACAAACCTGTCAATCCTGTGCTTCCTCCAGCAGTTCCACCAGTCAGGGTGTCCCCACCAGTAACTCCATTAAGAACACTATTGGCAGTTCCACCAGCAGTATTCAACAAACCTGTCAATCCTGTGCTTAATCCAGCAGTTCCACCAGTCAGGGTGTCCACACCAGTAACTCCATTAAGAACACTATTGACAGTTCCCACTGCAGTATTCAGTAAACCTCCCAACCCTGTGCTTCCTCCAGATGTTCCCCCAGTTAAGGGATTTGCACCAATAACTCCATTAAGAACACTATTGGCAGTTCCACCAGCAGTATTCAACAAACCTGTCAATCCTGTGCTTCCTCCAGCAGTTCCACCAGTCAGGATGTCCCCACCAGTAACTCCATTAAGAACACTATTGACAGTTCCCACTGCAGTATTCAGTAAACCTCCCAACCCTGTGCTTCCTCCAGATGTTCCCCCAGTTAAGGTATTTGCACCAATAACTCCATTAAGAACACTATTGGCAGTTCCACCAGCAGTATTCAACAAACCTGTCAATCCTGTGCTTAATCCAGCAGTTCCACCAGTCAGGGTGTCCCCACCAGTAACTCCATTAAGAACACTATTGACAGTTCCCACTGCAGTATTAAGCAAATCTCCCAATCCTGTGCTTCCTCCAGATGTTCCCCCAGTTAAGGTATTTGCACCAATAACTCCATTAAGAACACTATTGGCAGTTCCACCAGCAGTATTCAACAAACCTGTCAATCCTGTGCTTAATCCAGCAGTTCCACCAGTCAGGGTGTTCCCGCCAGTAACTCCATTAAGAACACTATTGACAGTTCCAACTGCAGTATTCAGTAAACTACCCAACCCTGTGCTTCCTCCAGATGTTCCCCCAGTTAGGGCATTCCCACCAGTAACCCCATTAAGAACACTATTGACAGTTCCCACCGCAGTATTCAGTAAACCTCCCAAGCCTGTGCTTCCTCCAGATGTTTCTTCAGTTATTGTATTAGGCAGAACCCCATTATTTAAGCCAAGCCCTGCAACAATTTTTTCTTTCAGCCCTACTATATCTGATGTAAGTCTTCCAAGTGTTGTCTCCAGTCCTATTGAGCCACATGTCACTTCATCACACCCAGATGTCACCTCTCCTTGTCCTGATGTCATCCCTTTGAGCCCTGATGCAATTTCTCCAAAACCTGACATCACTCCTCTTAGCTTTGATTCCAGGTCACTAAACTCTGATTCCACCCCCCCAACTCCTGATTTCAAATCCTTAATGCTTGACATCACTACTTTAAGCTCTGATATTAATGCTACAACCTCTGATTTTACTTTGCTAAACTCTGATATCACTCCACCAAGTCCAGAGGCAGCAACCCCAATTCCTGAGGTTGATTCTCCGAGTCTTGATAGTAGTTTTTCATTTTTTACTGTTATTTCGTCTGGTAGATGTTGGCTTTCTTTTGGCAGTGCACTGGGAAACCAATATATCCCTAAACCTCCAACTAATCTTCCTAGTGGATGTGTTGATTTATTTAAGATGACATCCTAAATGAAAATTGAAAATATAAATATATCACATTATAGATATCATTTAATCTATAATATCCTAGAATGCTGTATACTATATACATTCTACTATTCTGCTAACTGGAAAATTATACGATGAATATATATATATGCAGTTCAATGTACGATTTTACTTTAAATAAACCTAAGGAAACAGAATAGCAGTATGGAAAGACTGTATATACAGTACATTCAATTAACTGATAACATGGTTTATCTAGTATAGGTTAATTTAAAACAACTGTACTTGCTGAGTAATCAATGAAGACGTTTCACTACTCATCTGAGCAGCTTCTTCAGTTCAACTGACTGGTGTGGGAAATTTTCGGCATACAAACTCTTCCACTAATCCAATCACAATGGCACATTGTAACTCTTCAAAGAGGTGATGTCTGAAGAAATTCACAGAGGTGTTGATTCTGTGTAGTTACTGTGTAGGATTATCCAATGTGTCATGCAACTCCTAGAAGAGGTGTTACTTGTGAGAGTTGCATGAATGGATGTGTGAAGTGTTCTGAAACTGCAGGGGTACAGATGTTAGAAAAGCATTGTATGTAGCAGACAGGTGGTGTTGAAGGCCCCCGCCTCTGTTCAGGGATGGTTTCTCCACCTTGACATGAATCGCCTCTTTCATGCCTCGTTCAAACCAGCGGTCTTCTTTATCCAATATTTGGACCTTGCTATCTTCAAAGGAGTGTCCCTTGTGTTTTAGGTGTAGAAAGACAGCTGAGTCTTGCCCCGTAGAGTTCGCCCTCCTATGCTGAGCCATTCGCTTGGTGAGCAGTTGTTTTGTCTCCCCAATGTATAGATCTGTGCACTCCTCGCTACACTGGACTCTGTATACCACATTGCTTTGTTTTTCTTAAGGGGTTGGATCCTTTGGGTGTACCAGTTTTTGTCACAGTGTGTTGCTAGGTTTGAAAAACACAGGGACGTGGTGATTGTTAAAAATCCTCCTGAGTTTCTCAGACACTCCAGCCACATATGGGATGACTATGTTTCACCTACTATGTGTCTCCGGGCGGTTGTTTCTATTGGTGTTCCTGTTGGGCTTGGTTGCTGCTGTTTTGACAAAGGCCCAGTCTGGGTAGCCACACACTTTCAAAGCTCCTCTAAGATGTTTTTGCTCTTTGTCTTTGGACTCTGTATCAGTTGCCACACATTCCGCCCTGTGGTGCAGAGTTCTAATGACACCCAGTTTGTGTTCCAGCGGAACTGGGTGTTTTGTCAAAACAGCAGCAACCAAGCCCAACAGGAACACCAATAGAAATAACCGCCCGGAGACACATAGTAGTCGAAACTTAGTCATCCCATATGTAGCTGGAGTGTCTGAGAAACTCAAAGGATCCAACCCCTAAAGAAAAACAAAGCAATGTGGTATACGGAGTCCAGTGTAGCAAGGAGTGCACAGATCTATACATTGGAGAGACAAAACAACTGCTCACCAAGAGAATGGCTCAGCATAGGAGGGCGAACTCTATGGGGCAAGACTCAGCTGTTTTTCTACACCTAAAAGATAAGGGACACTCTTTTGAAGAAAGCAAGGTCCAAATATTGGATAAGGAAGACCGCTGGTTTGAACGAGGTGTGAATGAGGCGATTCATGTCAAGGTGGAGAAACCATCCCTGAACAGAGGCGGGGGCCTTCGACACCACCTGTCTGCTACATACAATGCTGTTCTAACATCTGTACCCCGGTGGTTTCAGAACACTTCACACATCCATTCATGCAACTCTCACAAGTAACACCTCTTCTAGGAGTTGCTGACACATTGGATAATCCTATCACAGTAACTACACAGAATCAACACCTCTGTGAATTTCTTCAGATGTCACCTCTTTGAAGAGTTACAATGTGCCATTGTGATTGGATTAGTGGAAGAGTTTATATGCCGAGAATTTCCCACACCAGTCAGTTGAACTGAAGAAGCTGCTCGGATGAGTAGTGAAACGTCTTCATTGATTACTCAGCAAGTCCAGTTGTTTTAAATTTACCTATACTAGATATACCATGACCTGGATGAATGAAAATCTTCATAGTCATGATAACATGGTTAAAATGTCTAGTTACTGTAGCTGTTATTCTAAACATACCAATTAGAGTGAGACACCAACAAATTTCCTTACTTGTGATTCACATGGTGGAATGTTCATTCGCGGTACAACTGCATTCTGAAAACCCCCCAAAAAAATCACAAAAATCATATATTGATATTCCCAAAACTAGAAATTATTGCAGATTAAATATTAATCAAATTAACATATGAAGTTCATTGGTAGAGAAATACTGCCTCTGTATAAAGGGTAACTCACATCTCTATAATGCTATTTACCTACTTGCTGCAATTTAAAACCTGCTATTAGGTATGTTCATCTTTGAGAGTTGCCATCAAAATGTTTAATTAAAGAGGACCTGTCACCCAAAGAAATAATTGCAAATGCTACTCTATCATATTAGCATAGCAAGATACATTTAACTTATACTATACACATTATTTAAATGGGAAGAATGCTAGTGCCATTTTATGGAAACTGTTATCAAGATAAGTTTTGCATTGTCCCAAAATCTTGTATATGTTAGATAAAGCAAGACCTCATGCACATGTCCAAGCAAAGGCTATGCAACTATAGACCATAAGGAACGAAGGTGAATGTTAAGATTACAGTGGCATTTAGGAAGGCCAGAAAAAAAGTAAAAAGTGCAGGCCAGGCAAGGGTCATATTTGAAAAGTATCGGGGTCATTGGCAAATGGAACTACATGGGTTGCACCCATTAAAGGGTGCCTGTTATGATGAAATATTTTCCCCTTAGGTGTGGGCTAATAGAGCCTGTACTCTAGTTGAGGGTAACAGTAGTTTTTCTTTAAAAAAAATTCCCCCGCCAGCACTAGGACACCCGCACCGAGAGGGAGCTTCCGGTTCACACATAATGAGCAAATACCGCAACTTGCTCATACGTGCGACATCAGATGTTCATTATGCGCATGCGCTCTACATAACATGGCCACTAACACCAAAAGGGAGCTTCGGTGCCCCAACATGGCCGTTCAAATCGTGCGGGTGTCCTAGTGCTGGCGGGGGAATTTTTTGAAGAAAAACTATTGTAGTGCTGGCGGGGCCATTATGAACTACCCTATTTGCCTGTACCTTTGGTGGGGGAAAATATTTTAGGGCAACAGGGACCCTTTAAATAAATGCAATTTTGACATCTACACATGACCAAAATGCATTATTAACAACCTGATATACATTTGGGATGATTGATTGAGGATTCTGCTATTCAACCCATATGTAACCCAACTTTAATGACTGCATTAAATCAAAAGTACATTTTTACAGGGGAAAACAACTGCAGTCCAATTGGTCTTCTCCGTCTTTCACCAATTAATGAATTAATTAATTCATTAATTAATTAATTTATGGAACTGTGGTGCATAAAGTATACAGAAATGCTCAAAGCATTTTTGAGCAGACATCCACCTTTTGCCATTATTTGTGTTATATAGAAACCACGTGTCCAACCGATTACTGGATTTTAGATTGTAAGTAGGGCCCTCTTTACCTCTTGTTTTGTTGTATTTTGTATATAATCTGTATGTTCAATCATAATCAAAATCATAATAAAATAATAGGAAGAGTTGAAAGATGGAAGGGGGGACTCTTTTTTCACCCAGATGGTAGCACCAGTCAAAATGGCATGTGTGACATTACCTTGCAGGAAAATACTAATATTAAAAAACAAATAAAAAATCTATTTAAGGTCTTTGTTAAAGCTGGAAGAATGTAGATATTTTCTGATTGCTTGAGAGAAACACTTGTGTCTGTAGACAGCCACTTCCCATTCATCTCAATGGGAACGGAGATGTTAGTAAGCAGGCATCATTTGGGAATATTTAAACCCACATTTCCAAGTGATGCCCAACTATCATTTCCCATTCAGTTCAATGAGAAGCTGGACAGTGATTCTCCCAAAAGCCAAGGGACTGCTTAGCAGTCCCATTTTCAGGTAAAAAAAAAAAGGATTATTATGATTGCTTGCAAATGTTGATATGTTCAAAAATGAAACTACTTGACAAATTTGTTTACCAGCAATTCTATGATATTCCTTAGCAGATTCTGAAGATATCCATTTACATTCACCAGTAGATCTTCCTATGCCAAACGGGAAGAAAAAAAACATACATTGTCATGTGTGTATTCTCAAGAAATATCACCTGACTGCTAATATGCTAGTACGCTACTTCCTGATAAATTAAAACATTCGGAATAGATTTATGGGACAACTTGTGTATACAAATGTGAATTTATGAAGCTGTGTAATGAATTTTGGTGTATGAGCAGCCACATGTGAAACTCTGTATTAGAAATACGTTGAAAAATCCACATAAAGAAAAATAAACGGCATTTTGCTACACAACTTTGAACTCAAAACATTTTTTTCTGAATTCATTGTTCCCATTTACTTCAATAATTACTCTTATGCTCTCTTAATCATGTAATGTTTGTCATTAGTCTGGCATTAAAAGACACTGGCAATACCATACTGTTTTAATTTCCATGATCACAGTGCATTACATTAACTCATGTAAAAGACTACAATGGAGATTTATAAATACTCCATTTACTTGACATAAGTGTACACTTGTAGGTGAATATAATTTTACAGCCCATTATTAATATGCCCCTAATTGTGTTAATAAATGCAGAAAATGTGCAAAACATCATTTGGGGGAAGATTAACTAAAATATGAGCTGAGGAATGCCAGTTAAAATCTTAGTTACTTAAAAAAAACTACAATTCCCATGATAGTCAGAAAAGTATTTATCAATCTAATATATTATCTGATAGCTGATATATCAGAGCAGATTGCAGCAGGTAGACCTATCACCCATCTAAATCTTTAAACCCCATTACAAAATTGCAAGAAAATTAAACAGTCAGACAATGGAATGGATTGTTTCAGCATTGAAAAGAGAAAAAGCCAAACGCGATTTTTACAGGGCAGTAATTATTGTTAAAGGGATACTGTCATGGGAAAAAAATTTTTTCAAAATGAACCAGTTAATAGATCCAAATTACAGAAAGATCCATTATCTGGAAAACCCCAACTCCCGAGCATTCTGTGTAACAGGTCTCATATCTATATTACGAATTATGGTAATAATAATGAAATAGATTTCATTTTGTATAGAATCATAACACAGACTTACTATATTGGCATCTCTTCCAAAAACTTTTCCAATGGTGCAGTCATTAAAAGTCTGGAACAGAAAAATACATTGAAGTTTAATAAAATGTTGAATTTATTAATCAGCGAATTGTTGTATACAGATGTTACTGATGGCTGAATTATTTTCCATAAGTGATAATGAATTACCTTGAATTTATTGCATTCAACAGCAAACATTATGGCAAAATAATATTAAAAGCTTTTAATATTATATATATATATATATATATATATATATATATATATATATATATATATATATATATATATATATATATATATATATATATATACTGTATATATACACGAACACATACAGACAAAACAAGGTAACACCATAACTACCTTGACTGCAATAATGTTTTAAAATGGAAACACGCGTAAATCAAAAAATGTCTGTTTTAAAATTCAAACATTATATTTTTATATATATATATTTCCGATCCTAATTTTTCAGCACTGACTCTTTTTTTGTACAGCTTCTAAAATATATACTTACAGCAAGTTTTTGAACTGCTTGTACAAGGTCAGCTTTTTTTTCTGTACCCTGAATAAAAAATTAAAATGTTTTTGTTAGAACGTGATAGCAAGGTTAGATTTAACTCTGAATATGATGAAACCTGGTATAAATTAGGTACAATCTAGTTATTAGTAGAATCTGTTAAAGCGGATGTCCACCTAAAACCATTTTGAGCCCAATAAAAATCTATATTGCCCTAAGCAAGTTTCTAGTTTGTATTAACATTTATTCAGTGGTGTTAAAGTTATTTGTAAATGTTATCATAATTGAAAACTGTACAATTACTTCTTCCTTATTACTACTTTTTACTAAGTATAGGTAGGTGCTCAATGTAAACTCTACTGCAAAAAGGAGTTATCTGAAAACAGAGAACATATAGAACATAAGCACACTCCACAACAGAGGCTTCTGCAAAATAAAACTGAGACATTTTGGAGACTAGCCCAAGTGCTTGCAATTTTGAGCATTATTTGTAATCCCTTTCTGTTCTTACTCTTACAACAATGCAGTAGAAGTCAGTTCTCCTCAGCTCGGATGGATTCTGATAGATTGTTTCAATGTTTAGAACCAGAATAGCAAAGAATATAAACAGAAGCTGCTTTTAATAGAAATGATTTGGTATGCACCGAATCCGGGATGTGGCTAAATCCAAGCCTTTCCACCAGGATTCAGATTCAGCTAATCCAAGAACCTGGCCAAACCAAATCCAACCCCTAAATAAAGTATAAAATTTGCTTGTGTGCTTCACGTGTGCATTGGCCATTGCTGCCTGCACTCTGTCAACTTTCGGGCATGAGAATCTTAACAGACAAACAAAGCTGCTTTTAGTAAAATTACTAGGGATGCACCGAATCCAGGATGTGGTTGTAGCCTTTTCAGCAGGAATCAGATTCAGCTGAATCCAAGAACTTGGCCAAACCAAATCCAAACCCTAAAGAAAGTGTCAAATCTACTGTTGCATCTGCAATTTTTGCCTGCACATCATCAACTTCTGGGATCGGATTTGGTTAGCAGGGTTTCATGCATTCCCTAGAAATTACAAATATATTTAGAACACTTGAAAATGTTTAACATTTATTGGAACGTTGTTTAAGAGTAATGGTTTTTAATATTTATTGAAGCAAAGCAATGTATTTAAAAGTCCATGATGGTAAATGTGATCAATTCAAAGGTTAATAAATAAATAATTAGAAAAAAAGGAAATACGGAGGCCCATTTATCAAAGATCGAATTTTAGTGGTTTTTGACACCACGATTAAACTCCATTTCTCTAAAATCATGAATGACAGCTGCAAATCCGAATAAAAAAATTATGAATGGAAAAAACACTGGACGATGTGCTAAAGTTGAGCACTAGCAGAAAAAAAAAATCAGAAAGCTTCTAAAAATCTGAATCAAGTAAAAATGGTCCACTTGGCTCCCATTAACTTCTGTAGGACCTCAATAATTGTCAAATTTTTGTATTAGAGTTGTTTGTAGTTTTTGCAGTTTTTAGAGTTTTAAAGAAATATAGAAAAACCATGAATTTTTTGAGGTGCATGAAAAAGAAATTCTTGTTTGTAAACAGGCTCCATAGTATATAATGTGTAATTTATACATTTATAAAATCATTATTTAGAGAAAAGGCAAATATAAGTGTATAACGGGTAAGTTTCATAAATCATTCATTAGAGAAAAAGCAAATAGAGTATATAATGTGTAATTTATAAAAGATATTAAGCATTGTATGTAATTTCAGGATATGTAAAGCAGCCTAGGTTAGTCTTCCAAATGCTTGAAATGCTTGAAATTAGACTATATTTCAAAATAATATTATATAAATATGAACATTCATACGACATACTATAATACAGTCTCATATTTCAACACTATTAATTTATGTATTTATTTAAATCGAATGTATTTACAGAAAGGTATCAACGATAAGAGAAAACCATACCTTGCATCTATTATAGGCACATAGAACGTTTGACAATGTGGCAACAGTTGCTGGAAGATTTTGGAACTGTTAAAAAAACCATATATATTTTCAGATATCTTAACTGTCTTGTGGAGGCCAATTTATTAAAGGTCAAATTTCAGTGGTTTTAGAGGTTTTTGAAACCACGACTAAAGTTACTTTCTCTAAAACCACGTATGTCATGAATTATTTAAAGACCTGTATAAAAAAATCCAAAATAAGAAAATAACACTGAATGATCAGAAAAAAATACCAATACATCAAAAAAGTTTGAAATGATTAAAAACAGTCCAGTAGGATGAGTGCAGCACCCATTCACTTCTATAGGACCTCGACAAGTTTTCCCTGGGGAAGTTTTGTATTTGAGGTTTTCATGGTTTTTACTAGTGATGGGCGAATTTATTTGCCAGGCGCAAATTTGCGGCGAATACCCGTGATTCGCCGCGGGCGAATAAATTCACGAAACTGACGCAAAAACGAGACGCTGGGGCAGTTTCACGTTTTTTCACGGGAAATTCACTAATTTTTTGGCGAAACGCCCCAAATTCCCCTATCACTAGTTTTTACACATTTACAGATTTATCAAAATGTGAGTTTAGATTTTAATAAATAAGAACTAACCCACATTCTGTTCATTCCTATGGGATTTTTAGAAGTGTATTTATCATTGAGTGAAAATTAGAGCTCACCATTTTATTTATTAAGCTCTAAACTCACATTTTGATAAATCTGCCCCCTAATAAATATCTCATTTGAAATTTGTGGAAAAAAATCTAAATTCGAACGTCAGTTAATCAGCCCCTTAGTTTTTAACAATAAGGGGCAGATTTTTGAAATCGAAAATTTTAATTTTCCAAACTTGGGTGAATGGGATTGACCTGCAAACTCTAATCATATTCATTTTTTTTTTATCTGAAAAAAAACAAGATTTTCAGGAAGGCTGCAAACAACTCCAAATTGATCTCATGACATCCCCCATAGGCTAAAACAGCATTTCGGCAGGTTTAAGGTGGCGAATAGTCAAATTTAAATTGTTAAAGGACCAGTACATGATAAATTTCAAAAATCGAATTCTTTTAAAAACTCAAATCAAATATTAACTATTCCCTAGTCGAATTCCACTTTAAAAAAAAGTTGAAAATTAGAATTTTCACTTCGACCCTTGATAAATTACAAATGAATCATGGCGAATGCTTTCGTGTTTATGGTAGAATTGAAAATATACTTACCAAGGAGTTCCTCAGGCAAGACAAATCTGTGGTAGGTTGGAGCTGCTGACATCCTAGAAACCCTCTCCTTCCACAAGTAGGTAATGAAGGGGCTAAATGTGCAAAAAATATATTAATCATGTATTTCTAATACAGTTATGTGTTGTTTTATAGGAATTAGTTAGAAAGTATGGACCCATTGACCACTTACTGATGTAACAGCTTATAGATAACAGCAGGAATAAGACTTCACTCCTCATGGCTGTGATTCTGGTCCTGTACGTCTACACTCCAAATCTCAAGTAAATATCTGCAGTGCGGTGGTTCAGTTATAACTCGATTTATAAAACATGACATTTACAGAGCTGATACACGGATCAGTCCTGCTATAACAGATGAGATAAAACATGAAAGGAACTTTGCAATATAAGAACTGTACTCCAAAGATAAAAAGATAGCGACGATAATCCATATTAGTTATGGTGTGGTATTGCATAGGTGGTGATTAACTGTAGCCAGAAATTCTTTGTGTACTGTTTGTAAGCAAGTCAAACATTATTTCTACATTGCACACAGGTTGCGTAGATACCAGAAGGATATTTGAAATCAACAAGCATACAAGATCCTTATAGATAAAGCTCCAGTGAAAGGTTCATATTTGGGTAAATTTGAGCCATGTCAGGTGCAGTGTTAAGGAAAAGAAATGGAAATTATACCATGGTTCCTCTTATTTATGTTATATCATATACAGGTATGGGATCCATTGTCGGGAACCCCATTATCCAGAATGCTCCAAATTAATTAAAGGCTGTCTCCCATAAACTCCATTCTAATAAAATAATCCAAATTTTTAAAAATGATTTTCATTTTCTCTATAATAATAAAATAACAGATCTTTCCTTAATTTGGATCTTGACACCTTACGTCTGCTAGAAAATCTTGTAAACATTAAATAAACCCAATAGGCTGGTTATGCTTCCAATAAGGATTAATTATATCTTAGTTTGGATCAAGTAAAAGGTGCTGTTTTTATAAAGAAAGAATTGTTCAGTGTACCTTCCTAAAAAAGCAATACGTTTTCCGAACGAAAGAGGTGTGATTACCAAAATAATGTGTTATAGAAATGAAAAGAAGTAAAACCCCTCTCTATTCAATTGGCCACCAATTAAAGAAAATTCAAGTATTAGTGCAGCAGTGTCAGAGTTTATTAACAGTTTCGTTAACGGTTACTAACCCAGTGTTGCTTCAATTATTGGGCAGCCATTGCTGGGTTACCCAATAAAGTGCTATGTGCTAGGTGCTAATAATTCATTAGCAATTAAAAATCATGTAACAGGATTAATTAATATTGTGCTATAAAGTGCTAGTGCTTCAAATGAAATTAAGAAGTTAACTTAAATAACCAGGATTAAATTGACCCAGGTGAGATCAAAGTTAATTCATTATTATATATCACACATTAAAATCCATTCATTATAGAAGATTGTAAATAACTGATTAACTGTTAAAAAGTAAACTTTACTAAATTCATTAAAATTGCTGCAAATCAATTAAGGTAATCTTTGAAGACTGCATGAAAATTGGTGAGTAATAATTAATCCATACACCCCCGTTAAAGTTATAGGGTGTTAAAAAACGTTTGCATAAAATTATTCAAAGGAGACCAGCATTGAAAGAGAAAGGAGGAATAGGAAAATTGTTAGAGGTGGAGAAGTCCCAAGTTCTAGCTGCCTGTATTTTTCTAAGTCTGGGACCCCACACGGAGGAGAAAGTAGGTCACTGGGGACTGTAGTCTCAATTTTACCTTGCTATCTTATAATTCGGAGAGCTAATCTTCCCTATAAAACTACAAATCCCACAGTGCCATTGGATAACAGGTAAGATTATAAAAGAAGAATCAATGCGGTCGCAAAGGTTTAAAATCAATAGGAAATTATTTTGCAATAGTAAAAATAAGGAAAGCGCCCAGGAGACTTCACAAAAAGCGCTTCCCAGTGTGCCAACAAGACTGAGTGTGAGACTACAGTCCCCAGTGACCTACTTTCTCCTCCGTGTGGGGTCCCAGACTTAGAAAAATACAGGCAGCTAGAACTTGGGACTTCTCCACCTCTAACAATTTTCCTATTCCTCCTTTCTCTTTCAATGCTGGTCTCCTTTGAATAATTTTATGCAAACGTTTTTTAACACCCTATAACTTTAACGGGGGTGTATGGATTAATTATTACTCACCAATTTTCATGCAGTCTTCAAAGATTACCTTAATTGATTTGCAGCAATTTTAATGAATTTAGTAAAGTTTACTTTTTAACAGTTAATCAGTTATTTACAATCTTCTATAATGAATGGATTTTAATGTGTGATATATAATAATGAATTAACTTTGATCTCACCTGGGTCAATTTAATCCTGGTTATTTAAGTTAACTTCTTAATTTCATTTGAAGCACTAGCACTTTATAGCACAATATTAATTAATCCTGTTACATGATTTTTAATTGCTAATGAATTATTAGCACCTAGCACATAGCACTTTATTGGGTAACCCAGCAATGGCTGCCCAATAATTGAAGCAACACTGGGTTAGTAACCGTTAACGAAACTGTTAATAAACTCTGACACTGCTGCACTAATACTTGAATTTTCTTTAATTGGTGGCCAATTGAATAGAGAGGGGTTTTACTTCTTTTCATTTCTATAACAGGTGCTGTTTTTATATTACAGAGAAAAATAAAATAATTTTGAACATTTTTTTTAAGTCATCGAGGAGTTACTTGACCATATAAAAGCACGAGGCCGAAGGCCAAGTGTTTTTTTACAGGTCATGGAACTTCGAGGTGACTTCTAATATCCTTTTATTTTACAATAGGGGGTACATTATTTATTATAATACACATTTTGCAAGTTTTAGTGAGTCATGACATCACTACTAACCGTTTATAACTGATGGCATCACTAGTCACAGTTTATAAGTATATAATTTACAGGATATTCATGGCTTTTTTGTATTATATAGTGAATAAAGTACCCCCTCTTGTAAAACATAAGGATATTATAAGTTACCGAGGAGTTTCATGACCATATAAAAACACGAGGCCAAAGGCCGAGTGTTTTTATACAGGTCATGGAACTCCGAAGTAACTTATAATATCCTCATATTTTACAACTGGGGGTACTTTATTTATTATAATACACAAGTTTCAGTGAGTCATGTGACAGAAATGACATCAGAACTCACCGTTTATAAGTGATGACATCAGAACTCACCGTTTATAAGGATATAATTTACAAGATATTATGGCTTTTGTTTATTATAAGTTACTATTTGCAAGTCCTTGATAATTTTCAACTTCCAAAAGCCCAACACAAGCTGAGTTCCTAGTGTCGGTTTATGGAGTTTGGCTTTTCAGAAATAGCAATCCCATCAGTGCAAGGATTCTCTTCAAAGTGTAAATTTTCAATATCCATAATTTGTGTGCGCTTCTTACTGGTTCGGGTGCTCAGACAAGAATATGAGATAAAGCGGTTTGGCCATCCAAATACAGTAAGTATGGAAAGCAGCACCTTAAGTTACAGGTTACTTGTGTTGTAATGAAAAATATATACAGTTACTGGGGTGTCAGTCACTTTTATGTCTTTTCGGAACATTTATTTGAGGATAATGCAGAGACTTCTTAGTTTTGTAAGAACACTGTGATCACATACACGTGTTCTTCAAATGTACTGTGAACTTCAGAAGATCATAGCCACAGCACAGTTTTTAGTACCACCACTACATTTAAATGCAGCTTTGCTGGCTTTTATTTGTCACAAAGTCAATCTTCAGCCAACTGGCTTCACAAAGGGAATCCCACTCACTTCACATAAGCATTAACATTCCCAATTCACACCCTCACTGGTGTTCTCTTTAACACACGTTTTTAGCCCTCACTGGCTTTCAGTGGACACAACTACCAGAATCCTCTCTGGGGCTCAGTCTTCCTCTCCATTCCTTTTTGAGCTCTCAATGAACACAGGGGGAATCACACTCTTTTCCCAACTGCACACAGAATCACCTCCTTTCTGCACTTGGAGGTGTCCATGGCCCCTCACCCTCCTCCAGCTCCAGGAGGTATCCAGGGGTAAGAACCCTGAGGTGTAGTTCCATACCTCTTTTTAACTGCAGCTCACCTGCAGCTTAATTGCCTACCTACCACTAGCTTGGCAGCTATAAACCCTTAATGGAGCAAGGAATGGAAGGCCCACCCTGCTCTTCTCCATTCACTCCAGGGACCCATTAGCCAGCTTTTCCTGAGCTGGTACAATACACAGCATTACCTGCTGCAGAAATACACATTTTCCCTGGAGTTTACTATTCACCAGTCTAACACTGGTGAAATATACACAAAAATCACTATCTTTTCATAAACACCTCTTATAATATACCAATATTACATTTTGAAATTTGTTTCAGTAAAAAAGAGAAATTGTTCAACTAAACGTACCATTATTTCATACTCCTGCTTGTAGGAATGTTCATATCACATTCTTCCATAACAAAATGTACATTTAAGCAACGGGCAACATAAACCAGCATTGTTTAGTCTTTAACCATTTCCCATCTCTCTCGCCACTAGTTTATAGTGACTTTCCTGTTATTTATCTGAACACTCCTCTCCTACACACCTTATTCTGTTCCTACTTTTTCACACTTATTATTAGGGTTTCTGCTTTTGACTTCTGCAAAAATGTGGGCAGGATAATGGCATCAGGGGCGGAGCAGTGACATATGGGGTGGGGTTATGACAATTGGGGGCATGTCTGTGCCGCATGTGGGTGTGGTTTTTTACATCAGAGGTGGTTATTGGCCAGATTATTGTTCGGGTTTCACAAGGCTGAAACACAAACAGGCAATTGTGACCCAAACAGCCATAAGAAAACAAAACTGTTTGTGTCAAAACCAAACAGGTGGTAACCCTACTTATTATACTATTGAGGTAGCCTCATACACACTGATAATAGCTCCCAAATTGATCCCTCATGTGGGTACCTTATTTGCCCATGATGGCACCCTAGATGGCTACTTGGGTGAAAAAGCTGGAAGATGAAAAAAGGCAAGTTGCTGTAATTCTGTAAGGATGCAAATTAAAAGGCTCTGTTAGTTGGCCATTCCAGTTAATTCATATGTACACGATTTAGGAAATTACATTTAAGGATTAATTGCTGTTCCTGTATCATATTTGTGTATATTCTGTATGGTCTAGTCCTTTCAATTCTGTATTGTGAATTCCAAATTGTAATCCTCTGTATTTCTGACCTTCATCCTCCTCCCACTTGCAGCTTCCCTATGATTAGTAGGATCTTTTGTTCCATTTAATTTTTTTTTTTTGCATATCAGTATTGGGTATTCTGCATTTACAGGAATATAATAAATCTTGCTCTGCCAAAATAATGATATAAGGTACTTTCAAAAATTAATTATTGTATTTCCCATACTCCATTAGAATATGAGCAACTCATGTCATAGATTCTTTGATATCTGGGTGCCTTAAACATTGGAAAAGCTATACAGCACTCAACAAAGGGAAAACACAAAATGTATATATGCACATTTTTATTTATACAGTGCAAATTAAATACACAGCACATCAATCTTTATGATAAGACATGGCTCTTCAAGAGGATTTATGGTTCTGTTATCTTCCAGCCCACATAATAAATCCCATTTTACATAATTATATAAGCATTCTAGAAGAGTAAAATGAATGCTGGCAACACACACAGAAAAATCCGCCCTTTGACAAGGTCAACAAACAAGCAGAGATTTGTTAAAACAAAAATTTGGATCCTAAAACAAGCCCATGCCAACTTACAAGAGAACTACATCAATAGCACAGATGAGTCCTTGCCCCATGGGCAATCAATTAAAGGGGGATATAATAAATATGTCTTCGTTCCAAGGGACTGTATATTGAATTTTTTTATGCTTCCTATTTCAATAGATCCTTCCAGTGGATTCAATGACATCCATTGAGGTTCGAAGAAAAAGGAAGAAAGTATAAGAAAGTCGGTTTTATCTTTTACTATGGTAAAAATTAATTTCTTGCTCTGAGATGGTAGGATGTCTTTTTTAGGAAGTAAGAAAATATGGGGTTACTGAAATAAACTCATTATACGCAGCTAAACCAGGGTCTGGTCCAACTGCTATCTTGAAATTAGAAAGGAATTACTTTCCCCTCTGAGAAAATTTGGAGATAGGGCTCTTTGCCTTCCTAGAATTACAAAAGTGGATGATGGCTACAAATAAGGCCCAGAAACAATTTGTGGGTATCTGAGTTCTGTAGACCGGTAATGTTGGCTTCAAATAAAACCAGAATTAGCATTTAAGGAAGAACTAAACCCTAAAATCTAATATTTCTAGAAATGCTTTAATTTTTATACTGAACTTACCACGCCTACCTAAAGGTTCAAAATGCCAATAATAGTAATGATCCAGGCCTTATATATCACAGGGGTTCATCATCTTGGATTATGTTAGGCGTGTCAGTGATACTGCACATGCTCAGTGTGGTGTTGAGAAGCTAAGCTTAGAAACTGTAACATATCATCAAGCGGAAAATGAGTTTAATGTGTTATAGGAGGCAATGCTACTGGCTGATGCTGATTGTATTGGTTTTGGAGCTGCCGTGTAATGAAAATGTAAACTTATTACTAATCAGCTGTATATTGTGAGTCCGTCCCTAAGCACAGATAACTAACAGTAGCATAGGGAATCTACAGAAAGAAAATGGGAGCTACAGGGGCATCTTCAGAGACATAGATCTTTACTACTAAATGGTGCAAGTTGCCTTGGGCTGGAACAGAACTGAAAACAATGTACAGCATTTCTTACTTATTTTTATGTGAAGCTTTAGTTCCCTTTTTAACTGCTTTTCTTTTCTGCTATTCAGATTATATGTTCCTTTCCCTAGGAGCTTTTTCAAACTAGAAATGGCAGTCTGCTATAGCTAGAGTCCTGGTAGCCAAGGTAAGTGTATTCAATTATAATGCAGGTAGCTAGGGCCATGACATGAATGTCAATATCTATTTATGTCAATAAATGTAATATTTATTTCAAGTGTCAATAGTTAACACTTCATGGAATTTATTGATTGTTGGGGGTTTTAGGAATGACCTAATGTTTTAGTAGGTAATAGGTATGGGATCCGTTATCTGGAAACCTGTTATCCAAATAGCTCTGAATTACAGAAAGGATGTCTCCCATAGACTCCATTTTTTCCAAATAATCCACATTTTTAAAAATGATTCCTTTTTCTCTGTAATAATAAAACAGTACCTTGTACTTGATCCAATCTAAGGTATAATTAATCCTTATTGGAAGCAAAAGCAGCCTATTGGGTTTATTTAATGTTTACATGATTTTCTATTAGAGTTAAGGTGTGAAGATCCATATTACGGAAAGATACATTATCTTGAAAACCCCAGACCCCAAGCATTCTGGATAACAGGTCCAATAACTGTACATTTCAGTACAACTTACCAAGTACTGTAGAAAGGATATGGGATATGTGCGTTGAAATTAACACAATGCAAGTTCATACAGTGATTTATAAAAAGCTCTTTTCACACCTAAATTTTTTTTGGGCTCAGCGTCAGTTGTATAACCAATGTTAATCAATTATGTGCACAATATAGCAACATACCACGAAATAAGAAAGACAAACTAGATGTAATTGAAATGCCATTTATTTTCTAGTTATGTAGTGATTTGTTTGTAATCATAAACTAAAATACATATTTTACGATTTTATGTGGTTGCACTACATTCTTCTTTTGCTCATCTGGAATGTAATTTTCTTTTGCTGCAAAACAGAAAACAAGGGTATCAACTGAAGCAGGTAATGCATTTGTATAGAAATATAAACGTATCCAGAAAGGGTAATTTTGATGCCAACATAAAGTCTTGGCTACATTTAACCAAGTCACCTATTTATGCTTCCATTAATGCAAAGCTTCATACAGTAAACCTTGAGTAAGATAAAATGCAACTTTGTATTAGGGCAGTGACTGTATCTATCTGCTTTAGACTAATCCAAGCACTTACTCAGTGGTGTAACTAGAGTGCACCGGGCCCCCCTGCAAAAAAATCTTCAGAGGGGCCCGGCACACTCTGATCCCCATCCTCCTTCCCACTTCGCATCCCGCCTTTGCCCAGCCCACATCCCGCCCATTCCCACACAACTTGCGTCCCCCTTCCTTGTAGTGATGTGCAGACCGAGCCGATACCCGCGGGACCCTCGGGTCAGACAGGTTTGGGTCGACCTTGCACTGCTCCTCGTGGGTGGGGGGGGTGCGGGTTGAGCTCTTCTCCTGCTCTACCCGCCGCCACCTTCAAATGCTGGCTTCCGACTTCCGGGTTCCGGTTTTATAGTATTGAGTCTTGGGTCTATAAAAGGACCCCGGAAGCACGGGTGCGGGCGGGCGTGGGCTGGAGCGGGTTAGGGTCGGGTGTGGGTCAGGAAAACCCTGACCCGCATATCACTACTTCCTTGCTAAGCAGGTAATAGAGTGGCTGGGTAGGAGTGGGTTTTATATTAGCTATAGAGGAAGCAGACCCCACAGCCCGGGCACTTTGTTCCCTGGCCTCCAGCGACTGCGGGGTCTGCTTCCTCTATAGTTACTCCATTGCACTTACTATTTGCAATAACATGCATTCTATATGATAGTCTGAAATCTATAGAGATACATTTGCACTTGCCAGTCTACTTGGAATACATATTAAAGGAGAACTGAAGGTGAAATCACTGGGGGAGAGTTAAGTTGCTGGCCACACAAACAAAAACTTTGATAAACGCCCCCCCCCCCACCATGTTGCTAATAAAAGATGAAGCAGTATGTTCATTTTAATGCATTGCAAGTCCATGGGCAATTTGATAAGATCTTTCCTGCATTATTTTGAACACTGGAAAGAAAACTGTAAACCCGAAACCAATCCTTCTATTTTCCCAGCAAAAACCATAACTGATACTAAAGAAAATTTTAAAAAAATCCTAAATTCTGCTCCTTATTTTTCTTTTTCTTATTTAATTAGATTATTGTGATTTGCCTTTCACAGTTTGCTTTAGATTTTAGTATTTTTAGAAGAATTCTCTACAAAATTTGATAAACATCACAAGTATGGTAGAACAGAAAGCTAAAGACATTTTATTAGTAATAGAAATGTATATTTACCTTTTTTATTTGAATTGCATGGATGGGATTACATCAGAGGATGCAGAGACACCGGTGCCTGCGTTAATGTTTTGTACATTTGCTGAAGCATAAAAGGTTGGATTCATTGATTCATAACCTGTATTGGAATTATCCCAAGAAGCCAATGGACCTGTTCCAGCACCAGATGTTGAATAACCAGTATTACCACTATAACTGTCATATTGGTATAGATTAGGGTTTAAATTATTATTGCTATATGTATATCCGTCATAAGGGAATACTGAATATCCAGCTCCTGGTCCTCCAGCAGTTACTGATCCTCCAGCATTTACTGATCCTCCAGCAGCTCCTGTTTGCCATGTCTGACTTCCTCCTCCACTGAGAATTGTTGGCACTCCTGAGACTGTTGATCCTACCTGGTTAAGAAGTGGCCCAACTACACTTCCCACAGTTGAGACCAGTTTACCAACAGGACCCAACAATGAATCCAATAAACCACTAGGCAAAATTGCCAGGAGACCAAGTGGTTTCCCGGCAATGCTTTTAATGATTTGAAGATCTGGAAGGCCACTGACAATTTTCTAAATAAAAGCAAACATAAAAATATATTGAGATTATTATTTACTAGTAAGTACAATGGCACGTGCAAAAATGCAGTGTTTTACAGGGTATGTGTATACATTATATATATATAATTGAATTATATATATAATATATATAGATTTTTTTTATTGAAATATTTCTTTTGATTTTAATTATTTTGCTTTAATGAGCTATTGTATGAGAAAATGCATAGGCTGGAGGGTAACAACGCATAATAATAATAATAATTATATACAGTCATCTCAAGTCTTTATAGAAAGAAATTCATAATTTCTTAATTGTTTTTATGAATTGTATGTCTCACTTATATTTCTTGCATATTAATATATTTCTATTATCTATAACAGTAATTATATCCAACTAAAGATATAATTACTGTGATTATTACAATACATTTCCATATCTGACAAAAGAGCACAAGCTGCAGTGCAGGCTTACCAGAATGTTATCGATTTTAAGACGAAGGTCGCTCTAGAAATTAAAACATAAAAATATTAATAATTTAAACATCATAGGTGATTGTATTTCCAGATGCTAAAGACTCATGGAAACATTATTAAACATGTTGTTCTAAATAATTGGTATAGAGTCGTATAACTGGTTTATTGCAGCATATTAAAGGTTGCTTCTTAAGTGGTGCATTTCCTAAATCATATTTATTACAGAAAGTAATTTAACACCTTTATGATGCACAAGAGCTGTGAATATACTTTGAAAGATAATTATATTTGGTGTTTAGTGATGTCATCCATTCTAATTGGTGCATAGTGCTGTCATTTGTGTAACATGATTCATTGATTCGTAAAGTTGATTGGAATAAGGCCAAAGGCCAAGTGCTTTTATACAGGTCATGGAGCTCTGAGATGACTTTTAATATCCTCATATTTTACAAAAGGGGTATGTTATGTATTATAATACACACGTTTCAATAAGTCATGTGAAAGATATTGCATCACTATAAACTGGGAACATATAAGATAAACCTTAGACAATTTGCAGATTGCATGACATCTCACATATATGGGAGTGAGCATAGAAGGAATATGATAAATTGGCTATAATGAATTCAGAAGAAAACATAAATGAGTTGCTTTTCTTACCAGTAGGCCACACTGTGGTATAGGAATATTTGCAAGATTGAAAGGACTCTGAAATGATAATCGAAATAACACGTCAGGGCTATAAAAGAAATCTATTTGCACCCCCTCCCACCATTTATTGAAAAATTATATTTCATGTCTCTGCGCATGAAAACACATTTTCTTTAAAGCTGCAAGGGATCATCATTTCAAGCAGAAACAAAGGAGCGGCTTTATTGACCGCCGTTTTTTTCAGAGCATTGGAGAAAGGTTGGAATCTGCAAAGGACTTTTCTGTGTGTCCAACAAGTTCTTATGAGCTGACACAACGATCAAAGCAGTGGATGCTTTGAGAAATCCGTCAAACACTTTTCTGGCTGTCAAGAAAATTGTTGCTGGCAGCCAGGAAAGTGTTAATAACCTGGAAATATAGTGGGGGGAAAAAAGCCTAAGCTTTAGCCATTACTTTGCCTTTTACACAAACATATCGTTTTGGCATAAACACAGAAGATAATAAATTCTTTTGAGATTATGCAAGAGACATGTTGATATATATAAGTACATTTTCAAGTATTCATCAAGCCCTTGATATCTCTGGCTAAACAATAATTGCAACACTTTTTATAATGATAATTTGTTATGTAGCATCTACAGACATCAAACCCACCCAAGACTAATAAATGTATCTTACCAAAGCAGTGACTGATATCCTGAGCATGTTTTGTAGCAAACCATTTACATCCAAGATTAAATCATCCTATAATGATTAAAAAAAAATTCAAAAATATAAAAATGATTTTTTTTTGAATATTTTATTACACTCTTAACAATTACAATAGATAATTATAAAATCTATCTATCTTTCTGTATATCATATGCCTTTGCTGAAAAATGCTGACGCATAGCAGCTAAACAGAACCAATTTTTTTATTCTTCACCAGAGGCCTTACATGTTTCTTGGTCAGCAAGAACTTAGTCATGAGTGCTTGCTGAACACAAATCTTGTAGGGCCTCTGTAGATGTCTATATTTAATTTTTTTGCAATAAAGGTTGTTTTAACTTTTATATCTGTGGCCCAGTGGATTTTCTGGAGTGCAGGGAGGCCTACATTTGCTTATTCAAAAACGTAGATCTGGGGTTGAAATACCTGGGCCGCTGATTCTATTCAGTGAGTTATATACATTGGCCACTTGTGGCACCGGTCTGTTGTTTCGATATTCGCTATTAAAATATTATATAAGGAAGGATACTTACCATTGCTAGTCTTGGTCCCATGACGAGTGAACGTGGGCAGCCGGTTACATTCTGACAGTAAAAAATAAAGTAATTTTGGATGGTGAATACATTTAAGTTACATTAAACAGAATGTGGAACCCCCATGCGCTTCAGCTGGATGTATTTAAACTGACTTCTGATGTGCTACAGGTTGATTCTAGACCATATGCTAACCAAAGTTGACTACATATAGTATATGCAACTACATCTCACAACAAGGATGGGGGGTTACCCAGAAAATTATGGCAATACTGGATAATGCTAATCTTAAGAAAATTCTAAAAATCTATTTTCTAAAAGAAAAAGAACAAAATTTGTTTTTTTTACTCTATTTCAGAAAAATGATTTACATATCTATAACATATAAGTATAACAAGCTTATTTTTGTCTGAGGATTAAAGAGAGCATCATTATAGTCTTTTTTAAGCAATTTTAAAACAAAAAGGGAAAAAATGTGTTTCTTGGTGACCAAAATGTGATGAAGAAGGGGTAAACTTGTTGCATTATTAGTGGTCTTGCCCAAAAGTTTCAGCAATCTGGAGGAGGTTGGAGACCTTCTTCTCAGAGAAACTGCAAATTTGAATTAATTTATCATCTTTGTTTGCTTTATTAGACATAAATAAAGTTTGGTAACAACTTAAAGCATAAAAAATGTAATCTGCTAAAATACTTTCTTTTGTTTTCATCAGTAGCAACTGGGAAAACGATTTTTATATTGGTTAAAACCAGAAATATCAAAATGAAAGGAGGACATATTATTCTACCTAAATCTTTGTTATTAAGAAGTTACTGATTATGGGGTAGCAATAAGCAATAAAGGTTAACATTACTATTCTTTTGGGTCAGAGATGATTTAGCATCTGTTGTGTTTAGTAGAAAATTCAGTAAAGTTAATTAAAAAGGGGGACTGGAGGGTTGCTGAGAGCTGTTCACTTACAGCCGAAGGTTAGCAGGGTGGATATACTGTACCTGCTATAATTATTTAGCAGGTACTGTAGCAGAACAGGACAATATATTCAATCAACATTTGAATATTTAATTATTTAACTCTGCTGTCCAGTCCTATTCCTCTTATATTATATTCCTCTTAGTGCCCAGGAATGTTTTGCCTCATAGCTGCAAATACTGTGCGGAAGGCCAGATCCAAAAGGACAAGCAATGGTCTATGCTTTCAAAATGACCTATGTTTCAACATACTTAAAAAATTACTGCATTGTATTACTTACCAAAAATGAATTGACTGCTAAAATGAGTTCCAGCTTATTTCTTGAATCCTAGACAGAAATATGTTATGAGTACAATATGCATTAGTCCAAGCATGAGCTTGTAGCCTTTCTGTAGATGCTGTAATGAAAGGCTACAACTTGTAAAAGCCAGCTGCCTTGGCTGGTTTAATATGAGCATTATTAGATTCGGGAGCACACCAGTTAAATTCTCAGAAGCGTTCCCTGAGACTGACAATTGCTGCACTTCTTTTAGAACACCTGTGTAAACTGGATCAGGTGCATTACTTATAAAAACAAAAGTTCTCTGCAAATTATAGCTGCCCGTACTACCCTTTTCGGCAAAAGGGTTATGTGACATGTAGTCTGCAGAAATGAGCTGAAAACCCCCATCGCTGGGTAACTTTAAGGAACAAACTTCCCGTATTTTTTAACAATTGCAGCACTTTTGTTGTTTGAGAACAACAGGCAGGTAAGCCTTCAGACACTGAAACATATTATGCCTTGAACAAAATGACTGCAAAACTAATAAGAAAGAAGGGAATCACTTTTCATACCTTGGTTCTGTCAAAGGCACACATTACTCGCCCGATGACTTTAGCGGTTACGATTGGATTTCTGGCCTGCAAAAATAAAGTTAACAAAATCAAAGTAAATACTATGGAAGCAAATAAAGTATCAACCATGGGTAAATAAGAGAATTTTAGGCATTTGGCTTACCAAAGAATTTTGTACGCAAATAGGATTGCCAGAGGGAGGAGCCAGTGAGCAGCGTTCAACACACTGCTTCAAACATTGAGATGTGGCAGGAGCTGAAAAGTGAGTGTTAAAAAGTTAAAGGCACAATATATCTATGAAGGTCTTTATTTATCCTGGTCATGATATACTGTATCTAGTAGAAATAAAGTTTAAAGCAAATGAACTTCGGTATTCTTGAAAACCTTTCAACCAAGCAATTTCTTCTGTTAAGTTGAGTGGGACAGAATACCCCTATAAGGGAATACCCTGGGAAACCCCTGGGTTGGATGCTGGTGACTGTAAGGGTTTAAATGCTGGGGTATTCCCCTTGAAGAAGCTGTTTGGATGAGTAATGAAACGTTTTTTAAGAATACTCAAAGAACAGTTGCCATTGACCTATTCCTAGTTAAACCTGTTGAAGACACAGTATTTGCCCAAGTGTAGCTTACAGTTTCTATCATATACATATTTTTATCAGGAGCCAACTAATCTACCTCTATGTTCTTGGAGTGGGAAAAAAACTCATGCAAGCTTGAGGAGTACATAGAAAATCCTTTGACTAGGACCCAACACTGCAAGGCAGCAGTTCTAAGCATTACACCATCATGCTTAGGCAATGTAGAATATAGTATTTAAGCATAAACAGATACATACATCAATAAAGAGACTGATTAGTCAACAGGGTATATAGAAGTATATACAAAAAAAGAATATTGTCCTGTTCTCAGAAGAGAGCAATGTTCTGTTCTCAGTAGAGATTATGGCTCTGTTTTCAATAGAGAGTACTGTTCTGTTCTCAGTAGAGAGTACTGTTCTGTTCTCAGTAGAGAGTACTGTTCTGTTCTCAGTAGAGAGTACTTTTCAGTTTTCAGTAGAGAATACTGTTCTGTTCTCATTAGAGAGTACTGTTCTGTTCTCAGTAGAGAATACTGTTCTGTTCTCAGTAGAGAGTACTGTTCTGTTCTCAGTAGAGAGTGCTGTTCTGTTCTCAGTAGAGAGTACTGTTCTGTTCTCAGTAGGCACAAGAGTCTTAGGAACAAGTAGAAACTTTGTTGACTTACTGAAGTAGCCGCTCACAGCCACGAGCAGGAGGAAAACTGCAATCATGTTGCCAACCCAGAATCAAGTCTGCACTCTCAAGTATCCGTTGCAAGCAACTGCATATAAATTCCGCACTGTTCCTCAGTTTATATACAAGATGGTCGACAGCTTTGTAGAAACAAACACCAAATAAACATTGAAATATTAGAACTATGGAAGAAACATGCTCTTTAGGAACTGGTAATTAAGATCTCTGTTTGTCATAAAAATTCATATTCAGCGTCACTATTTGTCATAGGAAGGGAAATCGATAAGTCATTAAATATGATTTGTAAGATCAAATACTAGATTAGTACAGATTATACAATACAGGTAATAAAATCTGTATAAGCATATTATGCAGATAATTAAATAAATGGGTTTTAATCTTTTTATTTATTTTTTTAAGACAGCATGATAAAAGTCAATTTGCTTCATGGAAAACACCCTCTGAGCTTAGGAAGATATTTCAGCAGCACTCCGATTTAGTGAAAAAAGTGAAATTTTATTAGTGCTCTAAAAAGACATTCAAGCCTATTTAATGTATCTGTCAATTCAGGAAGAAATTTCTATTTTTTTAACCCAAACAGCAAATGGGCCAGTCCTCTGATCAATATTGTACTCACAGTATCAATATCAGTCACCTTGTTTTTTTTCTAAAATGTCATTCAACCCTATCAATGTACTGTATCTGTCCAGTACAGGAAGAAGTTTGTAAAAATGTATTTTCTGCTTATGTCAAGGGGTGTTCTTGTGTCCTCTGGAAATGTTTACTGGTTAGTAATGCACCAAAGAAATTAACTTAAAATGTCCTCATCCTCAGTGATAGTGTTTCCCCTTAATCATCTCTTCTCTAGTGTAAATACTGTAACACCATTTTGCTCATTTTATATATATTATTATTATATACACACACACACACACACACACACACACACACACACACACACACACACACACTATTAGTCACTATTAGTCACATTCTCTTGATTAAATAATGTGCAGTTCTGAAGACTGAATATTCCTATTAATGTTAATGTTCAGCATTTCTATCCTATTTCTTTATTAAGCTTCTATAAGTTAACTTACTATGTTAGCGAATGTCCTATTTCTAGCAACAACTGTCTAATTCTTATGCCTTTTTCCATCTTCGATCATTGACCCCCCTGCAGCCAAAAACTATACCACTTTGAGGTTACAATTTTATTAATGTGAATTTTTATTGTGCAGGCCCTTTCCTTTTCAGCTTCCAGACTCTCATTCAAACCACTGCCTGTCTTCTAGGGAGAACGCTGGACACTAGCAAACAGATAGTTGCAAACAACAGAAAGAAATAAAAAATGAAGCCCAGTTGAAATGTTTCTTAAAGCATTACTGTATACATCATAGTAAAAGTTAATTTAAAAATGAGCTCTATAAAAGCAGACTACACTCCAGAAATTTCCCCAGGATATTGTATTTTCTGTTTCATTTCTCATTTATAACACTCCTAAAACATCTACAAATAAAGAGTAGAAATATATACAGTAATATAAAATATAACAAGCATGAGACCCATTATCCAGAATGCTCTGGACCTGGGGTTTTCTACTTTCCTTAAGTCTACTAGGAAATCATGTAAACATTAAATTAACCAATAAGCTGGTTTTGTCTCCAATAAGGATTAATTATATTTTAGATTGTATCAAGTTTGTAAAAATTGTGATTATTTGGATAAAATGGAGTCTAAGGGAAATGGCCTTCCCATAATTCAGATATTTCTGGATACCAGGTTTCCTTATAATATATCCCATACATATAATATAAAATAGGACGCTAAAAACATAAATTTTCCCTTAAATTACAAAGCTGTAATGCACAAAGGAGGCGGAAGATACCATTAATTTCTAGCAATGGCGGAAAATAAAACCAATAAACACATTGCATTCAGTGTCCAATGTTTAGTTCTACATATTTCTATGAAAAAAAATCGCTAAACCATTTGAAATGCAAACATCAACACGTCTGCAGTGACTAAATCCTGTTTCACAGAGATGGGCTGCTTCTGGAATACTTCTGCAATACAAATATTACATTAAACATTTAGAAAAGCACCTGTGCTATTATATGTCCCCACGTACTGCCAACTAAAATATGTCTGGGCATGAGATCCAGGTAAATGTTCTAACTAAGAAGAACATTAAATGTTAATTGTAATGCTTTTTTCTGTTTAATTTAAGTTTTAGGATAAAGTCTCACACCGCTATGGACAATAGGAATAATTAAAACATAAATAAAATATAAGACTTTACTTTTGGAGCACTAATAAAGAAGCATTGCTTTTTAGCCACAGAAGTCTGTTCAATTATTTTTGCAAATATTGCATTTTTGGAGAATTATTTTCTGCTACATTTACTATTCTTTTTATTCCCTCCATTGTTCTTGCCCCATTTTCTTTTCTTTCTATATGTGCCATTGTCTTCTCCTTGTCTCCTTTCCTCGTGTGCTCTTCTCTCCCCTTACTGCATGTCATGAATATTAGATTGATACAAATAATCATCTAATAAATCATTTTCTCATTCCATTATCAGATATGTTCCCAAAATGGAAAAAAAATCAAATATAATCAATTACTTCATTAAAGTGTCACTGAACCTTCACATAAAATATCCTTTTGAAAATGTATAGCACAAACAACCTTTTTTTCTGTTGTTTTCCATTTTCTATTTCTTACAGTTTTTCTAAAATTTATGTTTAAAAAAAAATCCTATATTTCCCATTCAGCAGCTGTTTTGCGCCAGGTTGGATCAGCCTAATTTGGCTTTTGCCCACGAGTGGCCAAATCGAGCCGGATTGATGACTTTCTAAATTAGATTTATAACTTTTTAAACTCAATTTTTTATACATAAACATCTGATTTCTTTGATGTGTTGATACATTTCTTAAAAGTTTTTTTTAAGAAAGGCAGAAGAAGCCTACTACAGCCAAACACAACTTATTCATTTCTAAAATGTAAATTTTTTAGATTTCAGTAAAATTCAGAACAAAAAGCAATTTAGAATAGTCAATATTAGAGTTGTACTATTTTAAAAATGATGTATTTTATTAAGGCAAAACATTCAAAAAGCATAAATCTAAGCGCCAATTTATTATCCATTTAATTTTGTTATTTGGCATATTGATTAAAGAAAGTGCAGGAGAGATGCATCAATTGCTTTTGTTTTTGATTGTGCAGGGTTACTTTCCCATGGAAGTCGATAAGAAAGGGCTGCTCTAGACTCACCCCCACATGCTGTAGTCCCAACTGTAGTAGGAGTCCAATAAGCAATTAGATCAGGCGACACATTGGGTTAAAATAAGTGATATTTATTGCAACAAGTGGGTCAACAACATTGCCGTACACATTTCGGGAAAGACTCCTTAATCATAGGCATCATGTTACTTTCCCATGAGCAGGTTCTTTCAAAAAATAAAAATCTTTTTCATTTTTGTGGAAAATTAGAGCTTATCAGCACTGTATTTTATAAAGGCAAAACATTCAAAAAGCATAAATCTAAGCGCCAATTTATTACCCATTAAGATTTGTTATTTGGCATTTTGATTAAAGAAAATGCAGGAGAGATGCATCAATTGCTTTTGTTTTTGATTGTGCAGGGTTACTTTCCCATGGAAGTCGATAAAAAGGGTTGCTCTAGACTCACCCCCACATGCTGTAGTCCCAACTGTAGTAGGAGCCCAATCAGCAATTAGATCAGGCGGCACATTGGGTTAAAATAAGAGATATTTATTGCAACAAGTGGGTCAACAACATTGCCGTACACATTTCGGGAAAGACTCCTTAATCATAGGCATCATGTTACTTTCCCATGAGCAGGTTCTTTCAAAAAATAAAAATCTTTTTCATTTTTGTGGAAAATTAGAGCTTATCACAGTAAAATTCCACTACTATTAATTCCTAAGGATTTTTAGAAAGTTAGGGCTATGGGGTGTTCAAAATGCTTCTGGGATCAAAAACTTTTAGATATGTTGGAGCCATGAAATGACTGGATCCGGTGCAATGGAAAATCCAGTGTGGAGGCAAAAGTTTTTTCTGCTCACTAGTTTTTATCAGCAAAATTACATTAGGGTCGGGATAAAGGAAATGCTAAAAAATAATACTATATGTGTTTAAACAGTATGCAGTAAGCAGTGCTGCCCAACTTTTGTGGTACAGAGAGACGGAATTTTTCAGGTCTACATGGGGCAGGGCCAGTGTTGACCACTCCCTCTTTTAAAACCACACCCACTTTAAACAACACCCAAAAATGTTAAGACCATAACCACATTAATGGAGGTAGCACACAAAAAAAACTAAATGGTTGGTGCTCACTGCAGGGATATCACTCATATATGAAACAAATTCATGTCATCTTAATACATACCGTATATACCCGAGTATAAGCCGAGTTTTTCAGCATCCAAAATGTGCTGAAAAAGTCTACCTCGGCTTATACTCGGGTCAGCGGGCAGTAGCTGAGATTGCAGTCACTTTTAATCATTCCTATACCAACAGTTCACTTGGGGAGAGACTGCAATATCCCACAATGCCCTCTGTTGGTTATATGAAAGAATAACAGTGCGCCCTCTGTTGGTTATATCAAAGAATAACAGTGACTGCAATATCACACAGCGCCCTCTATTGGTTATATGAAAGAATAACAGTGCGCCCTCTGTTGGTTATATCAAAGAATAACAGTGACTGCAATATCACACAGCGCCATCTGTTGGTTATATGAAAGAATAACAGTGCGCCCTCTGTTGGTTATATCAAAGAATAACAGTGACTGTAATATCACACAGCGCCCTCTGTTGGTTATATCAAAGAATAACAGTGCACCCTCTGTTGGTTATATCAAAGAATAACAGTGACTGCAATATCACACAGCGCCATCTGTTGGTTATATGAAAGAATAACAGTGACTGCAATATCACACAGCACCCTCTGTTGGTTATATCAAAGAATAACAGTGCGCCCTCTGTTGGTTATATCAAAGAATAACAGTGACTGCAATATCAGACAACGCCATCTGTTGGTTATATGAAAGATTAACAGTGACTGCAATATCACACAGCGCCCTCTATTGGTTATATGAAAGAATAACAGTGACTGCAATATCACACAGCGCCCTCTGTTGGTTATATGAAAGAATAACAGTGATGGCAATATCACACAGCACCCTCTGTTGGTTATACGAAAGATTAAAAGTGATGGCAATATCACACAGCACCCTCTGCACATGATAGTGGGACAATGCACACAGTAATACGTTTGGCAATTCTCTGTCACCATCAACTTTGCAAAGAAGTCCAGTTGATCGCTGGGGGGTCTCTTTGGCGGAATATGCGCTGCGGGGAGACAGGGCTGTAGTTGTGTCTAGGCTTATACTAGAGTCAATAAGTTTTCCCAGTTTTCGTGGTTAAATTAGGTACCTCGGCTTATACTCGGATCGGCTTATACTCGAGTATATACGGTATCCTTAAATTCATATACCTCCTCCTCCCCTGTGGATAACACAGCCCCCCCCCCCAGCAAATGATTAAACACCTCGGGACCCCCTAACAGGTATTTCCAAATGCTAACAAACCCACACCTGAAGGTATGTCACATACAGGCAGGGTAGCGCAGGCAGTGTATGGCACACACTGGCAAAGTAGGGCAGGCAGAGTATGGCACACACAGAGCAAGGTAGGAGTCAGGGAAACATATCAGGACCACTCAAAGATGAACAGTTCATACATACAATGACACAATGCCAGTGCTGCTGCTGAGGTGTGAACCGGTGAACAATGTGGCTGCTGACAGTAGTAGGAGGTGTGATCAATGCAGGGTATTACAGGTGTGAACAATATAGGGGATGACAAGTATAAACAATGCAATGCTTTTACAGCCTTAAAAGGGTGGTTCACCTTACAGTTAACTTTTAGTATGTTATAGAATGACCAATTCTAAGCAATTTTTCAATTGGTCTTCATTATTTATCTTTTACTATATTTTAATATAAATTTAATATAAAAGCAGGAAGTTGGGTTCTGTTCTGTTAGACATCTGCTCACTCCAGCCCTTATAGATGGCATTTTTGGCTAACTAACTATATCAGAAATATTTATTTTTATACTGAACTGTTCCTTTAAGTAAATTTTTAGTATGCTACATAATGGCTAATTCTAAGCAAATTTTCAAGTGGCCTTTTTTTTATAGTTTTTGAATTATTTGCCTTCTTTTGATTATTTCGGGGGGTCATTGGCCCCATCTAAAAAAAAACAAATGCTCTGTAAGGCTACAAATGTATGGTTATTACAATTTGCTATTACTCGTCTTTCTATTTAGGCCTCACCTATTACTATTTCAGTCTCTTATGCACATCAAAGCATGGTTAGGGTAATTTGGACACTTGCAACCGTATTGCTGAAATTGCAAACTGGAGAGATGCTGAATAAAAAGCAAATTAAACCACAAATAATAAAAAAATGAAAAACAATTGCAAATTGTCTCAGGATATAACTCTCTACATACTAAGGAGTACATTTATCAAAGAGGGAAGTTAGAGGGCACCCCAGTCCTCTAGAGTGAAGTTCCGCCACTCTCCATTCATTTCTAAGGGATTTTTAAAAGAGTATTTATCAATGGGTGAAAGTAAAAGTTCATCCTTTTATATATATATGCTTTTCAAAATCCCATAGGAATGAATGGAGAGTGGTGGAATTTCACTCTAGAGGACTGTGGCGATCTCTAACTTCACTCTTTGATAAATATACCCCTATAAGTTTATACAACACCTTTAAGTGCGCAGCACTGGCTAGAAGCTGGAGTTACTGAATAACTTATTGTTAAATAAAGGTATAATCATTTACTTATTGGGTCTGCTTTCATTTAACCCAGGGGTCCTAGCCCAAAACATGATCAACCTGACATTATTATTCCTCATCCACCAAACTTTAGGGTTGGCATTGCTCATACAGTAAAGCAGTGCAACTTTTATCAACACAAACATGTTAACCAGATCTCTCCTTGTATTAATAGCCTTGGATATATATGAGCACGTTCACAATATTTGGGCAAAGTGCAAATGCTATTTAAGTTGTACTTAAGACCTTGCCACCCCTGGAATTTGCACATACAGCCTATAAGCACACGTGTCTGCATTTGTAGAAGAGAGTGCAGATAATTTCGCTATAGGTGACCCTTGGCACATTCTGTATTTGCTCATCATTCAGGACACAAAACGGAAGCAACGGAGGGCACTAGACATGAAGCAGTACTGTGCTGTCGGCAGGATTAAGGATATAACTACCTTGTTAATATTCATGCGCTCCTTAGGGAAAAACCTGTGCAAAGCAGTTGGATGGAACAAGCGCTCACTCTAGTGGTCAAACAGTGTTATGTAAAAGAAAAAACTGCTCCCAATAGGGTTCACTTCCCACACCATGACCTGACTATAGAGAAGAGAAAGCTGTAGATTTACTAAAGAGAAGACGGTTATGTGGGCTAATGCAAATAGACCATTTCTGTTTATCCTAAAAGAATGCTCTAACTTTACCTATAAACAAGGATCATGGCCACATTTCTTCTGTGATGTAAAACCCTTTAGACTAAGGGCTATTTTTTCCCCTTTATTATATTTTTAACACAACAGTAAATACAAGGCAACAAAGCTGTTGAAGCGTCACTCACTCACAGGTATGGGATCTGTTATCCGGAAATCCGTTATCCAGAAAGCTCCGAATTACGGAATGCCTGTCTCCCATAGACTCCATTATAATCAAATAATTCAAATTTTCTAAATAATTTCCTTTTTCTCTGTAATAATAAAACAGTAGCTTGGACTTGATCCCAACTAAGATATAATTAATCCTTATTGGAAGCAAAACCAGCCTATTGGGTTTATTTAATGTTTAAATGATTTTCTAGTAGACTTAAGGTATAAAGATCCAAATTACGGAAAGATCCCTTATTCGGAAAACACCGGGTCCCGAGCATTCTGGATAACAGGTCCCATACCTATACAATGCTCTGAGAATTCTGAACAGATTTAGCCTGCAAACAAATAGACATTATTAGAACAATATCACAAGGCCCTAAACTGGAGGACAAAGATGCTACTGGAACAATGTCAACTTTGTAAAATGACAAAAAAAAGTTCTGTATTAAATAGTAAAGCAACAGTAAGAGCGGTTTTTAAAAAACAACCTTTCATTGTAACACAGTGCCTTCTTATCTTATTCTTATCTTGATTTTGTTTAGGTATGGGATCAGTTATCTGGAAACCCATTATCCAGAATTTGTCAAATCAGGGAAAGCCATCTCCCATAGACTCCATTGTAACAAAATAATCCAAATTTTAAAAAATCATTTTCTTTTTTTCTCTGTAATAATGAAACAGAACCCTGTACTGGATCCAACTTATTTGGTTTATTTAATGTTTACATGATTTTCTAGTAGACTTAAGGTATGAAGATCCAAATTACAGACAGATTTGTTATACAGAAAACCCAGAGATCCCGAGCATTCTGGATAACAGGTCCCATACCCTGGCAACCAGATAGATGCAGAAATACCATTGGAAAGCTGCTGAATAAAAAGCTATATAACTGGAAAAATATAGAAAATCAACGTCTACAGCATACTAAAAGTTAATTTAAAGGAGAACTAAAGCTTAACTAAGGAAGTAGGATAGAAATGTTGTAATTATGCTCTGAGCTTCTATAGCAGCCCAAGGCAACTACAGCCCTTTAGCAGTAAATATCTGTGCCTGATGAAGACGAAGATGCTCCAGTAGCTTCCCATCTACTTTTCTGCTGAACCACTTACAATATATGTGTAATATGAACCTGAATTCATTGCTAACTAGTCTTGCATTGTGTTGTTTGCATTCTATGTAATGTACATTGTTAGGTGGTCCATAAAATAACAGATAGTAGTCCAGAGCATGTGCAGTAAGTCAGCACAAAGAATAGAGAGAGCTGGTGTGGGCATCTTCTAATGTAAAGATCTTCACTGCCCAAGGATTGCTCCGTTCTTAGGCTGCAACAGAACCCCTAACCATAATGTGCAGCAATTCTAGCCTACATCTATGTTAAGCTTTAGTTCTCCTTTAAGGAGTGTTTGTATTAGAATTTAAGTATTCAAGCATGGTGCATTCTACACATTGCAGGCATGTGACATGACAAAACAGGAAAGCAGAAAGAATGCAGAGAAAAAAAGGCTAAATCCTCACCTTCAATCTGTCCTGTGCCTATGCAGGTGTTAAACCTCCTTTCTGTACGAGGGACCAGAATACGGTATTATACAGGTTGTGACCTATGAAAACAACATGGTGAAAAAATGCTTTGACAACATAATATTGCCAAGTAGAATTGGAAAATTCAGCTGCAGGTTTTGGGTCCCAGATTGGGAAAGGTTGGAAGTACCACTGGGTCTCCCTAAACGTATCTCCTGGTTGTCATACCTACATGTATTTGTGTGCATTATATACATCTTTATTCATATAAACGCTGGGGAAAAAGATTGTATGGACTTTTCTAAAGCATTTTATTTTTTGTTGGTCACACTGGGTGACAATGTTTTATTTGCATCCAATAGTATAACAGATTATGACAAGAACAGGCCTCCTTGAAATAATCTGTGCTACTGTTGGATGTCATCATACATGTGGACTGGGTGTTTTTCCACTGGGAAAACAGTTAAATGGATGGAGTGTCACAAATTGTGAACAGGCCTCTGTAAAACAAGCCACACACAGTGTTTTTAATGAATATGAACCTAGAATGGCTGTGTCTTCCATGCAAATGTCATAAAGATAGCCCAATTCTCATGCTAAGGATATTAGCAAGAAAACACTTTGTATTTGTGTTGCCCTAATAAAAAAAACTGACCAAACTTAGTCATAGCTTTTCTATTCTGTTAATGCAAAGGAAGGCAAAGATATAAAATTTCTCGGAATCCGACTGACACAACATCACAAAGACATGTATAAGTCCAACATTAGACTTACCATAGATCAAATTGAACAAGATACCCGCAAATGGATAAATACAAATCTTACATTTTCAGGTAGGATTCACTTTATTAAAATGGTGATTTTCCCCAAATTGCTTTACAAATTACAAATGTTACCATATCGCATATCCTCCGCAGACAATAAGCGACTGCAACACATTTTCAGAACCTTTATCTGGAACAAAAAACGTCCAAGAATAGGAGTCGCAACCCTTCACCTGCAAAAGCAGGATGGTGGACTCAATCTTCCAAACATATTGGAATATAATGACGCAGCTCTCCTTAGATACGCGGGGGATTGGCTCCACCATCGACACATATATACCACGGCCCTTTTCGACGAAACTTTAACAGAGGGGAATTCACTTAATTCACTTTTGCATACGCCACTTCAGGACGTTCCTAAAGACACACAGGATAATCCTTTATTTATTCACACATACAGAACCTGGCACTCCATCCGCAAAAAAGCTAACCTTTCCTCCTTTAATTCGATCAATCTTACGTGGTTAAATAATAAAGCGTTCCCCCCCGGCCTAAACAGTATTCCTTTTACATCATGGCAGACGAAAGGTCTAAAAAACATGAAGGATATGCTTACAACTGCCAACATACTCCAACCAACCGCGACCCTGGTCCAAACATACCCCTTTTTGCAACTTCACCTATTCTCCTTATTACAACTTACGCACTTCCTCGCGACTCAATTCGCTAAATTAACAGATGTAGATAAGACCAACCCAATTGACTCGATATGGCCAAAACATGACACAATTAGATCAACTGCACATATCTACAATCTAATCAGGACGACCATTGATGTGGACAACACCACCACAAGCTTTACGAGATGGAAAACAGTCATCCCACATTCAGATAACGTAGATATTCTTCGTTATCACACCCGAGTGATGAAACTACTACCGGCTAGCACATACCAAGAAATGTCCCTACAAATATTGCATCACACCTATTTGACTCCTTTGAAGAGATTCCATATTGGCACGGCGGTCTCAGATAATTGTTTAAAATGCGGGGACTCGAGAGCCGATATAATACACTGCCTTTGGTCATGCCCACTCATGCAACAGTTCTGGAGGGAAGTCGCCAGTTATTGGAAAACTCTGTCGGGGAAAACTCTAACCATTCACGCTACTTGGGCCATCTTTAGCAAACTAGAGCTTACCTCCTATATTTCCAAACCAGAACGGGCTTTGGCTGAAAGGCTGGCTGCAGCGGCCAGGAAAGCCATTTTACATACCTGGTTGTCTCATCTTCCTCCACCAATGTCCTTGGTACTTCAGAAACTGCAATATATATTTCACTTAGATTGGATAGAAACCTTAACGAATAAGGAAAGCCACACGGACACATTTTTTGATACCTGGCTGACGCATATTAACACACTTCCACCGCACACTAAACTGCTGACCGTTCAATCTTTTCAATATACTACATGGTATGACAGGGAGCTACTGCTAGGGTCCGATCTGGTCTGTGAGGCGGACCAACAGCTGATGCATAGAGATGATCAACAACAATCAACTTTAATGGGACCCCCCAGGAGCCACTCCCTTACTCGACTATTAACAGGCTCTCTGTGAGTACGGACCTTTTCCTACTTCTCCCTACTGTTGGTAATCAATGATGTGCTGGGTCGTTCTTCACCACATATAGATGGCAATATATTTCTCTGGTCCATTCTTTCCTGGTCACTTGACAACGGCAGGGAATGCTTACTATGGCTCTTGCTTTCTACTCCTTTGTTCTACCCTTGACAAAATATTGTTATCTTATTTACCTTTTTTTTTTTTTCTTCTTTGGTCATGATTTTGTTTTAATTTCTTTTATTTGTATTCTGGAAAAACAAATAAAAACATTTGTGAAAAAAAAAAACAGTCAATGCATCATATTAAAAACTAGGACACTTACAGGCAGCCTGTCTCCAGCTCAGATAATCTTTAAAGTTCTTTTCACTGGAATACAGGATGATTCTCCCATCAAATCCCGGCGGATAGAGGATTGGCATAACCAGGAAGTATTCCTTCTAGTAGAAGACATAGCTGGAGGCAAACTGCGAGACCACGTGAGTCATAAACTTGCTTACAAACAGAAATAAGATTTTAAAAAATGCTCCATTCGGAAAAAAAAAATCTGAAATGCCAAATGTTAGGCACCTCCAAGTGATTGTATTGACTTACCTGAAACCCTGGGCCGATGCTCCTATCAGCAGAAAACTGCACCGGCCCACGGTTATACCAGTGAGCACCGCAGGGCGATCATCTTCCGGCGTCTTTTTTCTTCAAATTTCCCGGGGCAAACACATGCGCAGTTGAATGAAATAGGCAACTTTTTAGTTAACGTTTGGCTTTTCTTTCTACTGCGCATGCACAGCCGCGCGAAGGAAAGAGGAAGATGGTCGCTCCGTGGTGCTCGCTGGTATAACCGGCCGGTGCTTCTGCTGACAGGAGTACCGGCCCAGGGCTTCAGGTAAGTCAATACAATCACTTGGGGGTGCCTAACACTTGGCACCCGCAAGTGTACAAAGCCTTTCATTCTCCTTTAAACACAAAGGTATAATATCAACTGCATAATTGTTTTTCTTCCTATTTTTATTGAGAAGTTGAGTATGTATACTATATCAAGACATTATCATTATATTATTATTAAAGTGTACTTTCTCAAGACATTCTATGAAACAAATACTCTATAGATCATTATCAATATTTAGGGTTAAAAAAACTGCCATGTGAAACTAATCCCCAAGTTCCTCACATCACCCTCTACAGAAAGGATGTCAAACAGCCTTCCAGCTGTCATGGCCTTCAACTTGCAGTATCTTTAAAGGAACAGTAACACTAAATTTTTTTTAATGATGAATTCCCCCCAAAACAGCTATTATTATAGGTAAGGCTTACTTCCCCTTGGATTTTTTTTCAAATCTTCAGCTTGAATTTGACTTTCAAAGTGCCCCATAGGAGAAAGGAGAAAAGGCAACAGCATCTTGAATTCCTCTGTGTGCTGAACTTCATACAGAAAGCACCTAAGCCTTTTTTCAGCACCTGCAGTTTAAATATATGCTCACATCATTACCCTCAATGCTGTCTGAAGGAATAGAAACATAAATTTAAGCTGCAAACACTGAAGAAATGTTTAGGTGCTTTAGGCTACGGGTTATCGCTCCTATAGGGCATTTTGCATGTCAAATTCAAGCTGAAGCTTTGAAGAAAGCCAGGGGGAAGCAAGCCTTGCCTATCATTTTAGCTACTTTGGGGGGTAATAAGATTTAAAAAAATGTGGTGTTACTGGTCCTTGTGCATGTTTATGTATGCAAGAAGGAAACATACACCTATATTTAACAGAAGCCCAGCTTCCTTGTCTTTAAAACTGATTAGCTGCCACCAGGCACCTATATACTGTTGTACAGTACTATACACCTATATACTGTTGTACAGTACTATACACCTATATACTATTGTGCAGTACTATACACCTATATACTGTTGTGCATCACTGTGCAGAAAGACTACTATGACTATCCTTGAAGGCACCCTTGAATAAACGTTTAAAATAAATACATAGATGTGAGCTGAAAATGGCAGTAGCTGTGACTATTTTTTTAGATAATCATCTCTAATATACAATAAACACAAGCCAAGGCTTTTTGTTCATAAGGTATAATCTTTACACTCAATTAATTTTCAGTATTCTCGCCTACTAACCTCTCTCTACTTTTATACCAGTTGGATTTCTTGTGGAAGACAAACCTGTATTCATCACTTTGCCCATAGGCCGGGCAGATAGTATCCAACTCTTCCATGACATTCGTCATTGGGTTTGGTGAAATTATGCTGTTCGGCAAACCTATTGAAAGAGAAGGCAGACTTTAAATTATAAAGGTATGAATGTATTACTGATAGAGTTGTCCTATATATATATATTTTGGTTCAAGCCAGCTACAGTCCACAATCCATTCAACACTGATTACTTAGCAGGGCTGCTGCCATCAGTAACCATGGGGCACCACATTTCTAAGTCCCAATTATCAGCCCACCGGTCATAGACTTGAGAAGTAGAATTCATTTTTCGAATTTTAATCCGTAGAGCAGGATCAAGTATAAGAGGCCTATATCCTTTTTTCCCCCATGAGTTGCATTTTTTTTCTCTAAAAATTCAAGTTTAACAATTTTTCAAATACTCGAGATTCATTAAGTGTAAAAACCGCTACAAAATTAGAATGCAAAACTTCTCCCGAGTAAAAACAGTTGAGGTCCCTTAGAAGTCAATGGGAGCTGTATTGATCCTATGAAATTTTTTTTAGTCATTCAGACTTTTAGAGGTTCAGATTTTTTTTTTTTGCGCTAGTAATTATCTGAAAAAAACTCATATTTTTAGAGGTACAGTATTAGAGGTATTCTTTCAGCATTCCCATTAAAATACTTTTTATATTCTGATGTTTTAATAATTTTATGGCATTCGGGATTTTAGAGAAATAGAGTTTAATCAGGGTTTCAAAAACCTGTAATAACACTAAAATTTGACCTCTAATAAATGGGCCTTCCCGCCTAAGCTAGAATGACAGAGAAAGACAGGTGAGAGTGCTGTGCTGTAGAGAAAGTTCCTTGGCCCAGAGCATTTTTTTCACAAAAAATTTATTTGAGGGGAAAAAGTGCCGAACATACTGGCACCCCCTGACCCCCAACCAGTGAATTTCCTTGGCAAGACAGCCATAAGGCTCACAGCTATGCCCAAGGGAAATGAATAAAAGGACTCACTCATGGTTACATACACTAGTTAATAATGATCAAACCAGAACCTGAGAACTAATGTGACATATATATTAAACTTTAGGCCAACCCCAGTAAAAGAGGCAGTATGCATAAATTGTAGAGAATAAAAATAAATTCTCATGCTCAATTGCAATGCCTTACATACCAGCCTTTATTTTATGCATATGAAATATTTGTATCCCTTTCTTAAATCTTAGTCACTCCTCTACGCACCACTGTTTATAATTAGTGATTGGCGAATTTGTCCCGTTTCGCCACGATTTTTGTGAAATGCAAATTTTGACGCCGGCGTCAATTCACAGGAGTCAAAATTGATGCCAGCCACAATTCCGGCATTTGACATGCATTAGTCAATGGCCGTCTGTTTACTTGTCCCCGGCATAGGAAGCATCACTGGTGAATTTTCGATGCAATTTCACAAAATTATTCAGTGGCAGCGAAACGCATAAGTTTGACGCAAATTTGCGCCTGGTGATTAAATTCACCCATCACTACTTAGAATACTTGCATTCCCAGTGAAAGGTCAACTGTTTTTAAGGCACAATTGTTGGGCCTTAAAATCCTTGAAATACCAGAGTACATTTTGAATCTCAGTGCTGGTACATGGTACTCACCTAACAATTCATTAAAGAACCAAGATGGTGGGTGGAGAGCATACAATGACCCTGCATCCCATGGGCACAAGAGTAGAATTATATTAAAAAATTAAATACTAGAGCATCTCCGCTCCGTACCTCCCTTTAGGTTGTAAGCTCTATTGAGCAGGGCCTTTATTTAGCTCTTGTATTGGTTATAGAATGGCTTTTTGTAATCTGTATTTGCAATGTATACATATTTGTGAAATGTTAGAGCGGTTGTTCAACTTTGAGTTAACTTTTAGTATGATGTAGAGACTGCAATTCTAAGACAATCTGTAATTGGTTTGCATTTGTGGTTTTTAAGTTATTCCGCTTTTTATTCTCCAACTCTCCAGTTTTAATTTCAGCAATCTGGTTGCTAGGATCCGAATTACCCTAGCAACCATGCATTGATTTCAAAGAGAGACTGGAGAGGCCTGAATCGAAAGTAGCAATAACAATTAATGCATAGCCTTACATAGCATTTGTTTTCTTAGATGGGATCCGCGACCCCCATCTGAATGCTGTAAAGAGACAGAAGAAGGCGGCAAAAAATTCATATACTGTAAAAGGTAAATAATAAAGACCAATTGAAAAGTTGTTTAGAATTGCCTGTTGTATAACATACTAAAAGTTAACGTAAAGGTAAACCATCCCCAGGCTGTGTAACGCACTTGTACTGTATAAACATGAAGAGGATGATCATTATGGATATGTTGTGTGTTAATGATAGAGTTTGGAAACAGTAGGAAAGGCACAAACTGGGGGCAGTGATAATATACAGTACATGTACTGTAGGTCCATAAAGCCCATATCGTCAGCCAGGGCTGGCACCAAACTTTCCATGCAATCCCTTCCAGGTTCAATCTCTGGCTTACATTCTATATCTGGAATGCGCAACCCAACTGCACACATGGGATGCTCACCGGTCAAAGTTTCGCCCATCCACTCTGATCACCACTTGTTCTTGAGGCAAGTGTCCTATACCTTGAAGTCCCTCATGTACTCAAATTTGCTCTTTGCCATTCCCCAGCACACGATCGATCTCCAGGGAACACCAGCAAAGCACGAGTTACTCCAGCAACCTAACAGGGGCCACATTACCAGAAAAGGAAGTCGCCGTTGCTACCAGAATCAAATATCGGCGCCATGAATTAAAACACGTACTCTTAAAGCCGCTAGGGGGAATTTAGTGAATCACTCTCTCATGCCCACTGTAAATATGTCCTAGTTGTGTGCAGCCTTACGTTAATCTTATGCAAGAGATTGCCTTCTATTATATATTTAACAAGAAATATAAAAACAAGACCATACTGCAACATCATACTGCGGAAATGTATATTATGCTATTAGCCTTCGTGGGGGTGATTTTATTAAATATGGCACTGGGAATTTTTTTTATTAAGAATAAAGTTTCATAATGGAGTCTTAATATTTGATTTCATTTAGAACGTTTTATAATGGAGACTTTTCACCTCCTGTGTCATAAGTTTCTTGTGTGTAGAGTGTCATGGTGTGAGTGCTCCATAATCAGCCTGTTGCTCTTTTTTTAATAAAGGTACGGGACCTATTATCCGGAATGCTTGGGACCTGGGGTTTTCCGGATAATGGATCTTGGATCTTCATACCTTAAATCTTGTAGAAAATCATTTAGACATTAATTAAATCCAATAGGATTGATAAGCCTCCAATAAGGATTAATTATCTTTAAGTTTGGATGAAGTGCAAGGTACTGTTTTATTATTATTATTACAGAGAAAAAGGAAATCATTTTTACAAGTTTGGATTATTTGGATGAAAGAAGTCTATGGGAGATGGCAATCTCGTAATTTAGAGCATTCTGGATAACGGGTTTCCAGATAACAAATAGTGATGGGCAAATATGTGCCGTGAAACGGCGAAAAATTTGCTAATAGCATTGAAGTCAATGGGCGCCAAAATAATTTTTACGCGCATGAATTTTGATGCGATAATCTTTGACACGCGACAGTTTTGACGCATGCCAATTTTGACATAGCGGAATTTTTGCTGGTGAATTTTCGCCAAAATGTTGCAGATTCATTCGCAGAAATTCAACGCTGATTAGTGTCTGCCGAATGTATTCGCCCATCACTAATAATAAATCCCGTAACTGTAACTTAGAAATCTAAGAGTAAAATAAGGTCCTATAAGAGAAGAGTATAACAAACATCATGTTTATTATGATTATTGTTGATAAAGAGGTACAGCTGAACTATTGCTCTGTGAGACTACAAATGAATAGTTACTTTTTATTATTTATAATTCTTTGCAGGATCGTTCCTATCGTTCGAATATTCGACCATTCGATAATCAAAGTACTGTCTCTTTAAAAAAACTTCGACTTCAATACTTTGCCAAATTATACCTGCCAAAGTGCTATGTTAGCAGATGGGGACCTTCTAGAGCAGTTTTCTACGTTTTTTGTAGTAGAAGAAAAATAGTTTGATCGATGGATGAAACCCTTCGAATCGTTCGATCTAACGATAACTGCAAAACGGTCAAATTCGGTGAAAAAAACTTCGACTTCAATATTCGAAGTCGAAGTAAACCCATTCAATGGTCGAATTTCGAAGTATTTATCACTTCGAAATTCGACCCTTGATAAATCTGCCCCCTAGTATCTGTGCAGCAGGAATACTAGCTTACTACTCTGCTTTGCTCTCAGTGAAGAAAGACTGCTGTCTTCACAACTATCTAGTGAAAATACAATACTTTGACTTCTGTGGTGTTTGATCATTCATGGTGTTCTGATAACTTTGAACAAAAGGGACACAAAGATCTGGAGATTGTGCAGATTTCTATGTGAAAATGCAGAATGTGCTTGAGATGAAGCCCACAAAAAACATTTATAAAGCTAAATAAAGTGTGCAGGACGATATTAGTCTGACAAAGCTAGAGTATTTTTTCTCTTCCATCGTGAAAGTATAATAATGGGGCTGAAAGCATGACTGTCATGCTAATAGCAGATCAGAAAAGGAATCCAGCAGCACTAGTGAATAAATAATGATGTATTTAGCCCATAGACCTTTTTATGTATGTCCATACCTCCCAACATTTGAAAAATGTAAAGAGGGACTCATGATTTATGTGTTATTACAGTTTTGCCTGTTAAGCTACAAGTCCCAGTTAAGCTGGCCATAGACGCAAAGATCTGATCATACGAATCGAGGATTCATACGATTTTCGGACCGTGTGTGGAAAGTCCCGACATTTTTCGTCCGGCGGAAATCAGTCAATTGGTCGATCGGACAGGTTAGAAAATTTCGGCTGCGTGTAATATCTCTCTATGTATTGCCGATCGTACGATTTTCAGTGGGAGACTGTCACTAGCTTTGTCTAGCATACGATTGCTGTCAGGGGCAGAACATCGACTGATCTGTTCTTTAACTACTTTATTTGGTCGGAATGGTAAGACTTTGATCTGAATGGTTAGTGGCAGGTCGGGAGATGGGAAAGTCCGATCATACATTGATTCGTACGATCGGATCTTTGCCAGCTTTACCCCAAGAGACGTGGTTATCTAAAATAGTTATAGAGCATTCTGGGCTCTCTGGCAAAAGCCTCTTCTTTGATTAAGTTTAAATAAACGTTGTATCTTTTTCTGGCTGTTCAGTGGAGGAGATCAAAGAGAAACTCGGGGACATTTCAGTAACAACTATGATTTAAGCTGTCAAAATTAGGACTGTCCCACAAAAAATGTTGGGAGGTTGTCTGGTGTAAAGTGTGGAGAAGGTTATGACAATGCCAGGGCCCTGAGCTTGCTACTTGTCTTGTAACCCATAGCAACCAATCTGCAAGTAGCACTTACTGGTCAGCTATTTGAAAACACACCTCTGATCGGTAGCTGTGGCTTACAAGTTGTGGACAAACATGAGACTTTTTATTATTATTATTGATGATGATGTGAATTGTATTTTAACAACAACAGGAAAGCCATAAACTGGGTATTCATTCATGATGTATAAAGTGAGGATATGTGATGTTTATGTGTGTCCCACACTCCTCAACTGCCTTTGCTACATTTCCATTGTCACTTCCTTATTCCAGCCAGGAAGTGATGTAACTTCCTGTCTGCTTCATTATACACAGATTTTCAGTTAAACAGACAGCAAAAAAACAAAAAAAACAAACCACAACAATATAATCAGATTGTTTGAGTGGAGGATGGCCAAAGACAATGGGAAAAAGATTTCTCTGTGTCAGCCAGAACCTTCACAGATGGTTGATCAATCCAAGGACTGCCTCCCTGCACAGCAATCATTATTAAGTCTGGAATCCCAACCAATATTAAATATCGAAGGTTTGAATTTCAACATCCCCCCATGTGAGGCAGGTAGGTTACACAGGGAAATGTTATTAGGAAGCGCAAGCCGTGAGGCAGTTCGAGTTGTTGAATGAATAACTGAAGAGTTGAGGAGTTCAATGGAAGAGATTTATGTCTTTTTTTAAGCAACCATCCTCCTATATTTTCGGATCAGCATATGTAAAAGCAAGAAGTTTATTGCACTTACAGTGTTTTCCTTAAATGTCATACCAAGTAACATTAGGTGGGGCTTCCATACCTTTCAACGTTTTTCACGGGACAGTCCTTATTTTGACAGCTCAAACCTGCAGTCCCGGATTGTTACTGATATAGAAAGCATAAACCGCAAGCTCTCACCCACTCCTGACCCGTGGGTCCAGATTAGCACCTGTGCTGCAACGTAAATCACGTCCCCGGCTCCAGACGAGTTAAATACAATTGTGCAATGGTAGTACGGAGCACACGGTGGCTGGACTGGTTAAAACTTAATTCATTGAAAATCCATTAAAAATTTGAGTTCATAACATGAATGTAACATCTCCCCCAACGCTTAACGCGTTTCGTGGCAGTTCGCCACTTTTTCAGAATTAAGTTTTAACCAGTCAAGCCACAGTGTGCTCCGTACTACCATTGCACAACCGGATTGTTACTGAAATGTCCCGACTTTCTCTTTGATCTCCTGCACTGAACAGCTAGAAAAGTTGCTAAAACTTAATTGGCTTTTTGCAGAGAGTCCAGAATATGTGGTTAGAAACGTGGCAGTTCATTTTCCGAAGTCGCCCGAATTTGCCTCACGAGGAAACTTCAGGCGACTTCGTAAAATGAATCGCCACTTGTGATTAGCGCCGGCGTTTTTACATTTTAGCCGGCGCAGAGTGAGGGAAGGCGTTTGGGGAGATTGGTCGCCGCAAAGACAAGGCGATTAGTCGCCAGGCGACCAAATCTACCCAAAACACCCAGTGAGGCCTTACCCTTAGGGAACTGTCAGAAATCATTAAAAATCATGAAAAGACTGCATATTTTTTAATTGATGTATATTGCATAGTTGCTTGAAATTTTTTACTTATCAAAAAGCTTAAGTTATGTTTTTGTGGAGTTCCCCTTTAACATAAGCAAAGAAACAATTGTAACAATTTAAGATAAGCAGGTCTCTTAAGGGAAACTGTGACTTGCAGCTTAAAGGGCAATTCACCTTCATTAACATAACTGTAATAACACATAAAAACCACAGAAATGTGTTCAAACTTTCATAACCTGCCAAATTGTGTAAAATAAACATGGTAATTAGGGGGTTGGCCGCAAAATTGGACGTGGTCAAAACATTTTTGCTGAGATCCGCGCGGCAAATGGTTTGGTCCCGCTTTCTATTTCCAAAATGTTGGGAGGTATGGGCTTCATATATAAATACTCATCCACCTAATAAGGGATGACATTTTTGCCCCTAACAAAATATCCCAGAAATGACTTTTTTTTTTTTTTTTTTTCCCCTAGGTATGACCAGTCCGGAATTTATCAATAAAAAAGATGGACATATAAAAAGGCCAATGAACGCCTTTATGATATGGGCTAGGATACACCGCAAAGCTCTTTCCCGCTTGAACCCAAAAGCCGACAATAAAGAAATTAGTATCTTTTTAGGATACAAATGGCAAAAACTATCCAATGAGCAGAAAGAGCCCTATTATGAAGAGGCTTTCAAATTAGAAAGACAACATCGGGCATTATTTCCAGGTATTTTATCACTAAGATAAGCAATGGATGGTAACAATGGCATCACATTAAGGTTAAAATAAACGCGGAATAATAAATAGCGGATCAGCATTATTGATAACTCATAATCCTAGTTAAAAATAATTATCCATAATAGTTGAACATCTTCAATAAAAACCCTATTTATTTTTCTGATTAAGAACAAAGGTGCAGTATATACGGCATAATCTAGCTGCACACGGAAACCAGACAATTGAATTCAGGTAAACTGAGTGTCCATGTGTGGGTCATCAGTTTTGCAACATTTAGTTGATACATTTGTCAGCAGCATCTGAGGAGAATTAGCAACTATCAAGTCTAACAGCTGCCTTTAAGATTCTGCTCAGCAGGGACAAAGATAAGAAATGTATCAACTAAGGGGGTTATTTATCAAGGTCCGAATTTATCTCAATATCGGCTGCTACAAACTCCGATCTAACCCGCCCGGGTTTTTAACGCTTATTTATTATTATATTTTCCTGAAAATCACCTTTGCGGGAAAAGCTCAGATTTTCAAGTTTTTTTTGGTGAATTTTCCCCGAAATCTCCGAATTTTTTGGAGTTTTCACCCGAAAGCTCTGAAAACATTGTGAAATTGCCCAAAAGCACCGACACAACCAAAAATCAATAGGACTGTTCCCATTGACTTTTATGTAACCTCGACAGGTTTGAGATGCCGTGTTTTTATTTTCAGGCTTTTTAGCCCTCGGGGTTTAATATATTCCGAAAAATTTGTGGGAATTTTTGGGTATTCGGAGCTTAGTAAATAACCCCCTAAATGTATCAATTTAGAACAGTTGACAGGGTCGGCGACCACCCCTTCCAGAGCTGGTTTAGAAGGTGAAAAATGACACTTTACACTTCTAAAAAAAAAAAATTAGTTTTTGCCTTTTAGCTAACTTTTAGTATGATATAGAAAATTATATTCTGAGACAATTTGCAATTGGTTTCCATTTTTTATTATTGGGGTTTTTTGAGTTATTTTACTTTTTATTCAGCAGCTCTCCAGTTTGCAATTACAGCAATCTGGTTGCTAGGGTCCTAATTACCCTAGCAACCATGCAATGATTTGATTAAGAGACTGGAATTTGAATAAGAGAGAGGCCCGAATAGACGGATCAGTAATAAAAAGCAACAATAGCAATACATTTGTAGCCTTACAGAGCATTTGTGTACCCACATTTGAAAGCTGGGAAGAGTTTAAGAAGAATGCAAATCATTTAAAAACGATAAAAAAGAAATAATAAAGACCAATTTAAATGTTGCTTAGAATTATCCATTCTATAACATACTAAACGTTAACTTAAAGGTGAGCCACCCCTTTAATGTGGTTTTTAGTAATTTCAAATGAAGTATTTTAGAGTAATAATGTGGTCAGCTACACTGTGAATAGCCACTCCTCTTTCTGGCTAAATGTTTTAGCTGACTAGCATGAAATTAATTATCAACGGTCAAGGTGAATTTTCAAATTTAAAAAAATTGAATTTTAAGCTATTTTTTGTGTACTTCGACTAGGGAATAGTCCAAATTCAATTTGAAAAAAATGTATTATGTTTCTTTAAAAATTCGACTTCGACCATTCTCCATCTAAAACCTGCTGAATTGCTGTTTTAGTCTATGGGGGGCCTCATAGAACCTATCTGGGGTCAATTGATGGACTTTGAAAAATCAAAGGTTTTTTTTTGAGAAAAACTTTGATTCGAATTCAATCGAATGCGCTGTTACTTCGAATCGTATGATTCGAATTCAGCCAAATACGGAGCTATTCGATCGAAAGCAGACCTATTCGGCCAAAAAAAAGTTTTTCAATTTGAAATATGACCCTTCATAAATATGCTCCTTAATTTCGTTGAAAATCAGATGGTTTCAGGGTTGGGAGGTTGAATACTGATGATTTCTCAAATTGGCTTAGTAATGGCAAATCAGTGAATTCCCAAACTGCATCGCTACAGCGCCTTGATTTATGGTTCTTATGAATGGTTTTGTTCTGACTTCTGATTGGTTGTTTGCAGAATGGAAATATGAACCGAAATGCCTTAAAAAGTCAGCTCAGGTACGCAACTCTTCCCGACGCACAGAAGGGAGCAATAAACCAGCCTCTGTATGCAATCAGCCACATGGTGAGTTAGTACATAGCTACTTACATCTCAATGCATCTCTAGAGTCATCTATGTCTGCAGTTTATTTAGTCATTTAGGGGTATATTTATCAAAGAGTGAAGTAAATAGTGAAGTTCCGCCACTAGAGTGAAATTCCGCCACTCTCCATTAATTTCTATGGGATTTTTATAGGCGTATTTATCAAAGGGTGAACTTTCACCCATTGATAAATACGCCTTTCAAAATCCCATAGAAATGAATTGAGAGCTGCGGATTTTCACTCTAGTGGCGGAACTTCACTCTTGATAAATTTACCCCTTAGTGCTTGTGCCCTGCTTTTATGATACAGCAATTGACCACCAATGCTGTGCTCTGCACCTTGCACCAGGTTTAAATGAGAATTCAACCCATAGTTTAAAAAAACCCTCCCCCTACCCTGGGTAGACCCCCCTCCCTCCTCCTCCCAGCCTACCTGCCCCCCGGGCAATTGCCCCTAATTTTTTTACTCACCCCTCACGGCAGATTCAGGCCTCGGAGTTCACGGCAGCCATCTTCTTCTTCTCTGGTAATCTTCGTGTATTGATGGCATTTTCGGCGCATTTGTAGTAAATTACTGGTCCCGGACAGCTGCGCATGTGGCGAAAGTCACGAAAATTTCCCTGAAAAAAATCGAAAAATTTCGTGACTTTCGGCGCATGCGCAGTGGTTTGGGACTGGAAATCTACTCCTACTGCGCATGCACCAAAACTTCCGAAAAAGAAAGAAGATGGTGTCCGTGAACTCCCATGGCCAGAATCCGCATGGATGGGTAAGTAAAAAATTAGGGGCATTTGCCCGAGGGGGCAGGTAAGCTGGGGGGAAAGCGGTCTACCCAGGGTAGGGGGGAGGTTTTTTTTTTTATTACGGTTGAATTCTCCTTTAGAGCCCAGCTATTACCTCCTGCAATGATCTGTGCATGAGAACGAAGGAGTGTTCTCTTGTTCCCCTTAGTGCTTTTGCCCTTGTTCCCACTGAGCCTTTTCAACTCCATCATGTGTTATTATATTTCATTTATTTTTATGCCAAACACCAAATGAATGCGACTCAATGGCTAGAGAGGTTTCTTCCATGTAGTGATATATCCGTACATAATTGTTTTTTTCTGAAATATAATATCAATACCATGTTTTTTTCAGAAGAAGGAAATTCACAGAACAAAAATGATGAAATCTGCAATCACCAACAAATTAAAATACCAGCGCCTCCTACCAGGACTGGGCGGCCTGTAAAACATAGAGTTCGTACCCAAGCTCTCGGGCCCGCACGTATACCTGCAACTTCGAACCTAAGCAGGCCATCTCAAACACACCCAAATTATTTAGTATCATGCAACTTCCTTAATAATACCAGTGGACATCACAGGTATCCTCCAAGCGCCATACCAACGCCCATGCCTCCATATTCTACCATGGCATCCCACATCTTTGATCCGGCTCCTGTGCATCCACTTTCTTATTTACAATTGCCTAACTACTATGCAAATCCTCCATATTTGGGTTTTTACCATCCCTGTCATACATCTGGACCTCAATTCCTTCCACCCAGGTAAACCACTGTGCTTGACTTTTGTGTTCACCGTCATTTCATTTCTATATATTTATTTATTCACATGTAGTTAAAAAACAACAACAGAACCCTAAGCTAGCAATGTCCAACTTTTTTCCACTAGTGTTCAACTATACCATATGTTCCAGAGCTGAATTGTGAAATAATAATGCAGTTATGCAAGACAAGAGCCCTTGGGCAGTCTGCGGGTCACAAAATTGTCTTGTATGACTATTGAATTCTATTCCATATTTGAATCAAATTACAATATAGAAATCAAATCTTTTGTGGTGTGTATTGGGGTATTGTCAATCCAAAGACAGTGGATATGGTGCAATTCTAGTGTTTATAGCTAGCTAGACTGCCTAGGCAAGCTCCTGCAAGTATACAGATTATTAAAGGAGAATTCAACACGTAATAAAAAAAAAACCCAGCCTACCTGCCCTCCCGCCCCCCTCGGGCAAATGCCCCTAATTTATAACTTATCCCTCCGTGCAGATTCTGTCCTCACAGTTCACAGGCAGCATCTTCTTTCTTCTGTCTTTTTCGGAAGTTTTGGCGCATGCGCAGTTGGAGTAAATTTCCAGTCCCGGACAACTGCGCATGCGTCGACAGTAACGAAAATTTCTGAAAATGCCATCAATGCATGCAGATTACTAGAGAAAAAGAAGAAGATGCCTGCCGTGAACTCATAGGCTGCGAGGGGTGAGTAAAAGATTAGGGGCATTTGCCCAGTGGGGCAGGTAGGCCGGGGCAGGAGGAGGGAGGGGGGTCTACCCTGGGTAGGGGTTTTTTTTATTACGGGTTGAATTCTCCTTTAAAGGGATACTGGCAAAGAAAACATGTTTTTTTTCAGTTAATAGTGCTGCTCCTGAATTCTGCACTGAAATCCATTTTTCAAAAGAACAGATTTTGTTATATTCAATTTTGAAATCTGACATGGGGCTAGACATATTTTCAGTTTCCCAGCTACCCCCAGTCATGTGACTTGTGCTCTGATAAACTTTAATCACTCTTTACTGCTGTACTGCAAGTTGGAGTGATATCACCCCCCCCCCCCCCAGCAGCCTAACAACAAAACAATGGGAAGGTAACCAGATAACAGCTCCCTAACACAAAATAACAGCTGCCTGGTAGATCTAAGAACAACACTCAATAGTAAAAGCCAAATCCCACTGAGACTGATTCAGTTACATTAAGTAGGAGAAATAACAGCCTGCCAAAAAGCAGTTCCATCCTAAAGTGCAGGTACAAGTCACATGACTGGGGCAGCTGGGACATCGCAAAAATGTCTAGCCCCATGTCGGATTTCAAAATTGAATATAAAAAAAATCTGTTTGCTCTTTTGAGAAATGGATTTCAGTGCAGAATTCTGCTGGAGCAGCACTATTAACTGATGTGTTTTGGAAAAAACATGTTTTCCCTTGACAGTATCCCTTTAGGGAAAATAAGAGGTACAACTTGCACCACTCCCAAATGATTTTATTAATAAAACAGCAGACTGACACTGAGGGAAGCAATGACGACTGCATCCCAATGGCTGGAACCACTAGTTGCCATAATGACACATACTAAAGAAATTCTTTACTTGTTCATTCAAACACCAAGCAAGCAGGCCCGGACTGGCAATCTGTGGGTTCTGGCAAATGCCAGAGGGGCTGCTATAAGGTCTCATAGAAAGTCAGTATTTAATGGGCTGGTGGGGGCTGTTTGGGCCTCTGTGTGGGCTGATTGGGTCTCTGTGTACCTGAAATGCCAGGGCCTATTTTAATTCTCAGTCCGGACCTGCAAGCAAGTGTCCTAGTTTTAAGCACTTGTGGGTTAGGTGCAGGCCCTCAATTTACCAAGACATGGCTGCTCTCACTGGGTCATTGTGGCTAGCAGTAACCCTGCAGAAATGCCTGGCTGATGATGCCACAATTAGTGCAATTATTATTTACAGCAGCATCTGTGGGAAAGCATTTCTGGGCTGCAAGGTGTCCTTGAAGGGAAGGTTCCCCTTTAAGTTAAATATTAGTATGTTATGTTATTGATTTGCTGGTTTTAAGCAACTTTTCAGTTGGTTGTCGTTATTTATTTATTTTAAATTTTCCCTTTTATTCCGACTCTTTCCAGCTTTCAAATGGGAACACTGACCCCAACTAAAAAAACAAAAAAAATATTCTGTAAGGCTACTAATGTATTGTTATTGCTACTTTTTTATTACTCATCTTTCTTTTAAGGCCTCTCCCATTCATATTCCAGTCTCTTATTCAAATCAATGCATCGTTGCTAGGGTATTTGGACCCTAGCAACCAGATTGCTGAAATTGCGAACTGCCAAATAAAATGCTAAAAAGAACTCAAACGCCACAAATAATAATTATAATAATAATGTCAATTTAAAAAAATAATGTCTCAGAATATCAGTCTCTACATCATATTAAAAGTTAATTTAAAGGAGAAGAACCCCTTTAAAATAAAACGGATTATGAATTACGCAGATTTTAGGATGCATATAGTTAATATTAGGGATGCACCGAATCCAGGATTCAGCCTTTTTCAGCAGGATTCGGCCGAATCCTTCTGAGCATCTGAACCGAATCCTAATTTCCCACACCTAAATTGCATATGCAAATTAGGATTCAGATTCGGTTCGGTATTCGCCCGAATCTTTCACAAAGGATTCGGGCGTTCGGCCGAATCCTAAATAGTGGATTCGGTGCATCCCTAGTCAATATGGAATTGCAGGATTTTGGCTCCATTCCTCCACCAGTTTGAATTTTTTCCCTTTGTTTCTTGGTTCTAAATGGGAAACCGAACCTGGTTTGGTTGAGAAGGGCTGAAAGGAGCCAGATGAGACAAGTAAATACCTTATGATTTCAGAAGGCTTCACTTCTCTTGGTTCTATGCAGAGTCTGTGTTCTTGCTTGAAAAATTTAATCTTCTCTGTAAATAACGTTTTTTCCTGTTGCATTTGATACAGCACCTATCCCTTTGGCCCTGCTCCAATGGAATACAGGCCTATTATGCCACAAAGCCAGAGCTCTTTTGGAGAATTTCATCTTCAACATGAAGAAACGTGTAATGTGCTAAACAGAGGCTTTTCTGCCTTCAGATTTGTGTCTGTTGTCCAGCAAGGAGTCATGGAAGACAATGAAAATAGCAGACACATTCAAGCACAAGCAGCACAGGAGTTCAGAGATACGGATATGTTGTAGATGCTATATCTAAACCAAATTGCAGAATATGATTCAGAAAAAGCACAAAAAAAACATGTATTGTGCTATAAATATGCTGTGTACACATAACTGTGACATGGCTGGTGTATTTTCATACATATGCCTATTCAAAAGTTGTGTTGTAAAATAATCCTCATCCCTCCAAAAAATAGCCCGTCTGCTTAGATTGAAGCAGGAGCATGAAATAGAGAAAGTCAAGCTAATCACTGCAAACTGAGACACAGCAGCGGTTTGTTTGGTAGTGATGGCAGAACTTTTTTTTTTTATTTATTTACCCCCCCTATAAGAAGTATATTTTTAGACAGTTATTTGCTGTTGTATTTATAGATATTTTGAGTTTTAAGCTGGGCTGCAACTCATGAATTCTGACATTCATCGGTGACGGAAGAAACATTGTTTTTTTCTATAAACAATCCCTCTAAATGGATAGCAAAAAAATATAAATAGAGGAGAGATATTTAAAAAAACAAAAACGGTGCAGAATTAGTACATTCTACTCATTTATGTCTATTATTAAATATTGATATTACCTTCCACCGGAGTGAATGTGTTTATTGCATTGTTTTGCTTAATTTTAATTCCCAATATAAACGTATGAGACCTGGTTTCCAGAATGTTTGGGACCTGGGGTTTTCCGGATAAGGGAAACCTGTTATCAAGAATGCAAGGATCTTTCCGTAATTTGGATCTTCATCCTTTGTCTACTAAGAATAAATTAAGAATAAATTAAGCATTAAATAAACTAAAGTTATAAAGCTAGTAAAAGCTAGTAAAAGTAGCACTACTATGCTAGCGCATACCTCCCAATATTTTGGGAATAGAAAGAGGGATAACAAAAAGTTATCCCTCTAATTGCCATGTTCGTCCAAATTTGGCAGGTTATGAAAGTTTGAACATATTTCTGTGAACATATATATCAAACCAACTGACAAAGGGCAGAGGGCAGCTCTGCTATAAGCATAAGTACAGGACTTCCCAGACCCTTGTATCCATGGCCCTTGCCAGCTTGTGCATTCTGAATGACATACAAAGCTATGGCCATTCCTGAGGATGCCCCTGTTGCCAACATTCCACACCTTCTAGATGCAGTTCCACCAAACACAGGCTACATCCATAGTGAGGAGCAACTCTTTGGCTAAACTTTATGAGCAGAAAATGTTGCACCTCAGGGAATGAATGCACAAATTGTATTGGGGCAAGAAACAGGGAGCTTAGCTCTATGACCCAATACAATATCTCTTTAAAACACTGCATAAATGTGTCACTGCTATAGACATAAAGGATAATATCAATGCTCTGCCAGTAGCTAATGTTGGCACTTACAAGGCTTTGTAAGTATACTTACTGTGGCTCTTCCAGTGTTGGACTTGCCCACAGGGATACCAGGAAAATTCCCAGTGGGCCCAGGTGTCAGTGGGCCTCATGCTGCTAAACATTTGGCCATTCCCTATTTCTATGAGAAGAAAGAGGCAGAATAGAGGGAATAATAGATTATAGTATGTAAAGAAAAGAGACTATGATAATAGAGGTTGAGTGAGGAGAGGAAGAATAATAGCACTGAGAGTGGGCCCCTGGTCTAAGGTTTTTGGGTGGGTCCCCAGTGTCCCACTTCGACACTGGGTTCTTCTGTTCCCTTTATTGATGACAAAGAATTATTCCTAGGCATGGAATTTGTGGGCAGGCCACAAAGGCCTGGGCCTAGGGCATACCTCCCAACTGTCCCTTTTTCGGAGGGACAGTCCCTCTTTTGACAGCTCAGCCCGCAGTCCCTCATTTGTACTGGAAAGTCCCTCTTTTCTATGCACTGAACAGCCAGAAAAAGAAACAAAGTTTCTCACTTAATTGGCTTTTAGCAGAGAGCCCAGAACAGCTAACAGGTGCAAATAAGATACTTTGTAACAATTTTGAGACACAAAAACACAGTTTAGATAAGGAGAAATATTTTCAAACTTTCATAACCTGCCAAATTTTGTAAAACAAACATGGTAATTAGGGGGTGTGGCCACAGAAAGGGGTGTGGTCAAAAATTGCTGCACTACGTGCGGAAAAAAAATTTTTGTCCCTCTTTTTACTTCCAAAATGTTGGGAGGTATGCTAGGGTGGCCCACTAGCCGCATCTGAACTGAAGACTGGTCAGGAAATTTTGTTGTTTAAATCTCCTGCCAGCCAGGACCACAGTTCTGGCAATCTAAGGAACTGTCTGTAAAGTAGGCAAATGGTAGGGAAGGGGGCCGCGAGCGGTATGCGAGTGGGTCAGGCGTGGGGATTGGGGAAGTGTACGAATTGGTAGAGGACAGGGGTGTGAGTCAGGAACAAGTGGGGGCAAGCAGGTCGGGAATGGGTGGATCAGGAGCAGGGAGGTGTGCAAACGGGTAGGGGACAGGGGGGGTGTGTGAGCAGGTCGGGAACAGGTGGGGAAGAGAGTGGGGCAGGGGGGAAGCAGCTTAGGGGAGCACCCTTTTTAAATCCAGCCTTGGTTATTCCACCTAAAAACCTTTCCTGTCTTCAGAAGTGGCTGTGGCTTAACACATAGGCTAAGTGCCAACACTGCTATAAAGTGAATGATCCTCCTATATGAGTCTCTGTAGGCACTATTACGGATGACAGATAAGGAGCCCTCTTGAACAATTTCCACCTAACAATGCAAGTGTCTGTTATAGACAGAACATTTCCCATATTATTTTTTATATTGAAGTCCAATTGTGCTCCATCACCCAAGTGCAAAAAGTGCAAAGTGCAACAAGGGTTCAATGACTTACTGTAATTTTAAAAAAGTCTAAGTCCATAGAAAATCTGCCAAATATACTTGCGCCCTCGGTGAGGCCAGGTTTAGAAGGAGTCTATTGGCCACACATCTCCCACTAGACCAGTGCATAGCCCAGGTGGTTTATTGTACCTGATTCAAAAAAGTGCTGAAAAGGGAAAAAAAGTGTTGGGTGACTCCATATGAGTAATAATAAAAATAAATTAATAGCTAAAAATCATAAAAGTGTAGACTGTGTGCGGCCGAAATGTAAAACATTTCTTTCAAATGTGCAGAGGAGAACAATGTGCTCCAGAATTAAATGTAAAGTAACTCACCATACAGTAAAAGTGGTCCGGGTGCACCAGCCCCAGACCCCCGGCTTTAGGGAGCGGTACAGAAGAAGATAAAAAAATATATATTTTTTAACTGAATATCTCTGGTCCTGTGGATCCATTTGAGTGCCAGACAGCTCTGCTTCCTTATCTTCTAAAACATTTCTTTAACACAGTTGCCAAAAGGCTGGGGTAGAGGAGCAATGTGCAATAGAAAGTGAGCAAGTGCTCGGGATCTGATATTAGACATATACAATTGCACGGTGAACTGCATTTACAGTATATGGCAATGATAGTCTGGCAGCTGCAAACAAAAGTTTTGGGGGTTTGTAGAAAAAAAATTACTTTTTTCAGGGTAAACTTCAATTTAATAACATAATTGCAGCTTTGAGTTACAGTGCAATAATTAAAAACTCTGTGTGTGCATATATATCCATATATATCCAGTATATACATTCCTCGAAGTATGTGCATATATACTACATACACTCACACACAAATTATGCATTATAAGATAAATACATAACTAAAAATAAAGAAATGCTTTGCAAATAAAACTTTATTCTGCAGGTCCACTGAGGGAGATTTGCCTTAACATGTATTTATTCAATGCAATGGATTATAGAACATGTCAAGGCATGTTCCATTACATAGCTGAATATTCACATACAGAACACTGAGTCAGTAATAAAACAGACATGTCTGAAGCACTGAAGCTAGCGCACATCAAAGATTAGCCTGAAATGCTTGGCATGTCTACGTTATGCAACCACACAAGTGCACCAGATGGTTCTAAAACCAACGAGTAAATTGATCTCAACGTGCTCAGAGCTGGCAGTTTATTTCTGGAGTCAGGCTACATGAAGATCACGGACATAAGCAATCAGTACTTTATAAAAGGGACAATATAATATAGAAAGTTATACTCTGAGACAATTAGAGGCATGTTTATTAAACCTTGTTTTTTTTCTGGGCGAGGATTTTAGGGGGAAACTTTAATTTTTAGTGGAAAAATCCTCAAGCCTGGCCAGGGTCAAGTAGAAATCAAAGGCAGATGTCCCTACAGTTGTTTCTTCACATTGTGATCTGCACTTGATAATTCTATAAAGTCTGGGTTTTCATCCGATTATACAAAAAAGTCTTGTTTAATAATACTATAGAGTTTTCGGAGCGCCAATCTTACAATACGAATTAACGATTTTTTCCTGACCATTTTTTCAAGAAGATTTATTGATGAATGAGTTAAATTTGTTGATGGGAATTAAAAGTTGGACTTTGTTTTCAGGAAAAAAATTGATAATTCGAGATTTAGTAACTGAGCCCCTTAGTATTAATTGTAAGATGCGCCGGGAGATCTATCCTCTCCCTTACCTCCCGCGCGTCTCTTATCGACTCTTAGTGCGCAGGCGCGCACTTCCGGGTTGCACACAATAGGATCCCATTGACCTTCTCATGCTATGGACGCTGAGCGTCGTGACGCTGGTGTGCAGCGCCGATTCCGGGGCTGCTGCTGCCGCCTGAGGCAGCAGCCCAGATGCCACCCCCCCTCCTCTCCCGCTTCGCGCTTAAAAATTAGCGTCGGAGCGGGTTTAAGGGGGCAGTATTACTAGTGCATTAAGCGCAATAAAACCCGGAAGTTCGGCTCTTAAAGTTACAAGAGGTGGCTTTTTGCCGCCCTTTGTAACTGGCCGCTCGCTGCCGCCTGGGCAAGGGTTTCACCTTGCCTCATGGCAAAAGCGGCCCTGCTGGTGTGTTGATGCTGGGTGTCATGACGTCATCCTTGGGCGTCAGATTCAAATCCTTGGCGCCAGATTCGAATCCTTGGCGCCAAATCCCCTTTAAAAGGCCAGTCCACCATTTTTACAATGCCCAAGCTGGTTCCAGTTCTACTGTTCCTGCCAAAGCTTTATTGTGACTTTGAATTCCTGGTTTTTGATTTCTGCTCGACCCTTGACTACAATTCCTGCCGCCTGTCTTGAACTTTTCGCCTGATTTTGACTACATCTTCTCTAAATCCTTGCCGGTACCTCACTTACAGAATTGTTATGCACCTCCTTGACGGCTTCCACAGCAGAAAGCCCGGGGCACCAAAAGGGCGTCGATGAACACCAGAACCCACATCGGTTACCTGTGCATCCGCAGGTACTTTCGCTGAACAAGGTTCCAGATAACATAGTCATTACATTAATATTACATTTAATGCTGCTTTTGAAATATTTGCACTTCGTTTTCAAGACTACCAGGATTTAAAATACTATCTGGATTTTGGGGTCACTGACCCCCACAACCAAAAAGCAAGTGAATCCAATAGCTAGATTTGAGTTATCAATGTTTTCTGTCTTAGATTCTTATATTCTATATACCTTTTCTACTCATGTCCCAGTCCATTGTTCAACCCACTACCTGCTAGCTAAGGAAAGTGCCACCCTTTTCTTATGCTTGGAAGAATGGAGGAATATGTAAATAAATTTGGAGATCGATAATAAACCCCTTCTTCCCTCTGTCCCTGTGGAATGAATGGACATTGTTAGATGGCCTGGGGATAGTGTTGCTCTCCCCCAGCTCTTGTCTGTTAGTGTGATGGTGGGTTTAGTACAATGGCATACTGCTTTTTTTTTTGTTTAAAGAAATTCTGCCAGATCCCGACTGACTAGCTGCTTCAGGTATGGAACCTGTTTTCCTGAATGCTTGGGACCTGGGGTTATTTAGGATAAGGGTTATTTCCATAATTTGGATATGTCTACTAAAAAAATAATTTAAACATTAAACACAATTGGATTGTTTTTCTTCCAATAAGGATTAATTATATCTTAGTTGGGGTCAAGTACAAGCTCCTGTTTTATTATTATAGAGGAAAGGAAATAATTTCTCAAAATTGGAATTATTTGATCAAAATGGAGGCAATGAGAGATGGCCATCCCATAATTTAGAGCTTTCTGGATAACGTGTTTCCAGATAATGGATCCCATAACTGTACACTAGCAAGATTTTAGCCCATACATCTTGCAATGTTGGAATTACGTCTGTAAATGCAAAATGTCACATCAAAAATATGCGTCGCAATTGACCCGAATTTGGCCAGCATCTGACAGTTCATATTCCACTGAACTAAAGGCCTAAGGGCAGATTAATGCACAGACCTACCTAAGCTATAGCCTAGGGGTGGAGTGTGATCAGGGGCCTGTCTAGCTTTTTTTAAAATTCTTCAGAAACTTGTAATGCTTATTTTATTTTGCGCTGGGTCCGGGTTGCACCTGGGACTGGAAGAAAATAGAAGACAAGCAAGACGTGTACATGTGTCCGGATGCCTTCAGATGTGTGTGTACTGGCCCAATGGCCCAATACCTGCAGGAACACAATAACTGCAGGAACACCTGCTTCCGGCACTCTCTTTTATTCCCTTGCGCTCAGCCAGCCCCCCAAATGTGCACCCAAGCTCTCTCCGCCATCCTAACATAGAGAGCACGCCTGGATCTGCACGCATCCAGGTGCACAGGAGTGGGAGTAACCTAGAAGGGGGGCCCTGTGTAAAGGGTATGCTAGGGGCCTCAAATATCATTAATCTGCCACTGTAGAGGCCCACCGCTATAGGAATTCTATGTTATCGCATTAAAGGGGTTGTTCACCTTCCAAAGACTTTTTTCAGTTCAGTTGTTTTCAGATTGTTCCCCAAAAATAAAGACTTTTTTTCAATTACATTCCATTATTTATTTTTTACTGTTTTTCCAAAATCTAAGTTTAAAGTTGAACTTTCCTGTCTGGCGTTTGAGTCTGGCCAAACCCGACCTGCAACCCGCATACTTATCTGCTTGGACCCGCTACCCGACCTGCAAGTGCCTTATATGCAACACGATCCGCGAACTGCTGACCATCAAGAAACAGGAAGTGCTGTCATTGTAAACTGGAAGTGACATCATTAGAAGCAGGAGTGATCAGAAAAAAAGGAGTAAAACAGCGAGTGCTGTTGTTGTAAGCCAGAAGTGACATCATAAAAAAGGAGTGAAACGTGCTATTAAGACCTGCGACCCGCAAACCCAGAGAACTGATAAATACCCGCTCCCGAAAGTTCTACCTGCAACCCGCTGGGCACTGCAGGTTTTTGTGGGTACCCGAAATGCTGCAGGACTCTATCTGGCAGCTCAGTAATTCAGGTTAGAGTCCTACTTCCAATGATGTCACTTCAGGTTTACGACAGCATTTCCTGATTCTTGATGGTCAGCGGGTCCGGGTTGAGGATAAGGTACTTGCGGGTCGCGTAGCGGGTCCAAGCGGTTAAGAATGCGGGTATGGGTTGCGGATTGCAAGTACGGGTCGGGTACGGGTTCCAAAAAATGGACCGCGCAGGACTCTAATTCAGGTGCAGACTCTAAACTGTTACAATTTTGCAACATTTCATTGATACATTTTTCAGCAGCATCTCTGGAGTATTAGCAACTATTGTATCAATTCCAACAGCTGCCTGTAATGAAACCCAGAGATTCTGCTCAGCAGGGACAAAGATAAGAAATGTATCAACTAAATGTATCAATTTAGAACATTTTACAGAGTCGACGACCCCCCCCCCCCCGAGCTGCATTAGAATGTGAAAAAATACACTTTACACTTCAATATTAGCAAAACGGCAACACATAGTAAATAGAAAGTAATTGGAAAAAGTCATGTTTTCTGGTGATCTATCGGAAAACAACTAGTTGTTAAAGGGGTTGTTCACCTTCAAAGTAATGCTTATTTATAGATGGCCAACAGAACAGGAAGAACTGGAAGTAGTTCTGTAACCACTTCAAGGAGCAAAATTGAAGTCAATTAATAGTACACAAATACAGGGAGTTAAATAGCAGAAAAGAACACTGTAGCTACAGTCATATTACATTTGATTCTTCATTATGTATATACATGTAGCTCAGGTAAGAAGAGAATAAGTTTTCTGCTTAGAAGAAAACAGTGCAAAGTGCAATTCGAGCAGAATTGCCATGTCTTTAATGAAACTCAGGGATTCTGCTCAGCAGGGACTAAGATAAAAAATGTATCAACTGTATCAATTTAGAACAGCTACAGAGTCGGCGACCCCCCCTCCTGGAGCTGCTTTGGAAGGTGAATGTGAGGACTTACCCTGTTGGTCTAGGGGGCCGGCGGGGACGCCACGCTGCTCCTCTCTCCTTTAGTGCTGGTTTCCTAAGGCACACAAGGCGTGCACTTCTGCTTCTTATAGGCACATGGACGCTGGCATGATGACGTCAGCACGCAATGGCCCGAAATTCAAACCCTATTTAAAGGGAAATCAGTGTACAGTCCTTTGCCCATTGTTAGGTTCATCCTTGTGAGATCCTGGTGCTATTTCTGAGTAATCCTGATAATCTGATTTCTGTTTTGACCCCTGCCTGCCTGACTACTCTGAATTCTGTTATCTGACCCGTGCCTGTCTGACCATTCTGATTGATCCTCCGGTTTTGACCCTTGCCTGTCCGACTTCGCTTGAATTCTGCCTGCACCGACCCAGCCTGTTTGACTACGCTTTACCTCTGTTCCTTG